>NC_058084.1:1631608-1870521 GCF_014858855.1 Bufo gargarizans
GGTTCATTGTACTAGCAGGTACACAATCAGCAATTGTAATATAATAACCCCCATCCTCCACAGATGCTCTCTATTCTGAGCAGTAAGGGTCCATTCACACGTCTGTAATTTGGGTCCGCATTTGTTCTGCAATTTGCGGACCCATTCACTTTCAATGGGGCTGGAACGGATGCGAATCCGCATTTTCAGTTTCCGCATCCGTTTTTTGGGATCCGATTTTTCGGGATCCTCAATTCCGTTCCTGAAAAAAATAGAACATGTCCTATTCTTGTCTGCAATTGTGTACCAGAAAAGGCATTTTCTATTATAGTGTCTGTGATGTGCGGTCCGCAAATTGTGGATCGCACATTACAGGTGTCCGTGTTTTGCGGATCCGCAAAACACGGACATGTGAATGGCCCCTTATTGCTGGCATGTAGTGAGACCCCGCTAAACATAACCTCATATCTATATAGATGCACGGTCTGTACGAAGTGTAAACTAGGCAGTGATCTGCCTGGTCTGTGGAGCAGTTATGATCTTCCTGGGCTGTGGGGTAGTAATGATCTTCCTGGGCTGTAAGGTAGTAATGATCTTCCTGGGCTGTGGGGCAGTAATGATTTTACTGGGCTGTGGGGCAGTAATGATCTTCCTGGGCTGTGGGGTAGTATTGATCTTCCTGGGCTGTGGGGTAGTAATGATCTTCCTGGGCTGTGGGGGTAGTAATGATCTTCCTGGGCTGTGGGGCAGTAATGATCTTCCTGGGCTGTGGGGCAGTAATGATCTTCCTGGGCTGTGGGGTAGTAATGATCTTCCTGGGCTGTGGGGTAGTAATGATCTTACTGGGCTGTGGGGTAGTAATGATCTTCCTGGGCTGTGGAGCAGTAATGATCCTCCTGGGCTGTGGGGTAGTAATGATCCTCCTGGGCTGTGGGGTAGTAATGATCTCCCTGGGCTGTGGGGTAGTAATGATCTTCCTGGGCTGTGGAGCAGTAATGATCTTCCTGAGCTGTGGGGACAATAGTGATCTCTCTCGTCTGTGGGGACAATAGTGATCTCTCTCGTCTGTGGGGACAATAGTGATCTCTCTTGTCTGTGGGGACAATGGTGATCTCTCTCGTCTGTGGGGTAGTAATGATCTTCCTGGGCTGTGGGGTAGTAATGATCTTCCTGGGCTGTGGGGCAGTAATGATCTTCCTGGGCTGTGGGGTAGTAATGATCTTCCTGGACTGTGGGGCAGTAATGATCTTCCTGGGCTGTGGGGTAGTAATGCTCTTCCTGGGTTGTGGAGCAGTAATGATCTTCCTGGGCTGTGGGGACAATAGTGATCTCTCTCGTCTGTGGGGACAATAGTGATCTCTCTCGTCTGTGGGGACAATAGTGATCTCTCTCGTCTGTGGGGTAGTAATGATCTTCCTGGGCTGTGGGGTAGTAATGATCTTCCTGGGCTGTGGGGCAGTAATGATCTTCCTGGGCTGTGGGGCAGTAATGATCTTCCTGGGCTGTGGGGCAGTAATGATCTTCCTGGGCTGTGGGGCAGTAATGATCTTCCTGGGCTGTGGGGCAGTAATGATCTTCCTGGGCTGTGGGGCAGTAATGATCTTCCTGGGCTGTGGGGCAGTAATGATCTTCCTGGGCTGTGGGGCAGTAATGATCTTCCTGGGCTGTGGGGCAGTAATGCTCTTCCTGGGCTGTGGGGTAGTAATTCTCTTCCTGGGCTGTGGGGACAATAGTGATCTCTCTCGTCTGTGGGGACAATAGTGATCTCTCTCGTCTGTGGGGACAATAGTGATCTCTCTCGTCTGTGGGGCAGTAATGATCTCTCTCGTCTGTGGGGCAGTAATGATCCTCCTGGATAATGGTCTGGGATTATATATATCGTAGTCTCTGGGTTTATTATACTAGGGTGTTGACCAGTCAGGACAATCCGCTCATATCCACCTGGTAGCGGTCATTTTCACCAATTATTTACATTATTACTTTGGGGACCCCCGATATCTTGGCTCATGGGGGCCTTGTTCGGGGATGGGCTTTCAGCTCTATATTGAATAACTCTCTCCAGGAAAAGCTGCGGGTCTGAAATATAATGCCGGAGCAGATGGAGTCCAGTCCCTGGAGAATCCTGCGGGGCCCTGATCCTCGAGATGCTAATGGCTCTTCAGTCACCTGGGTCCCTCCAGGATAATTGTGTGTGTCCGGCCGCGGTCACCGGAGATTCACTGGAAACGCTCCACAATTATCATGTAGCCATACGGGCTTTATTTGCAGTAATGTTCTGGCGCCCACAGTCAGGGACGGACTGGGAACTTAAAGGTTAACTGTCATATTTTCATCAAAAAATCTATTTTAGCACATGTTACTCCTGCAGCAGCAGCATTCTGCATAAAGCAATCTTTCGTTTCTTCACTTACCGCTGTTTTCCCTGAGTTTTCCCCTTAGTTACGGCTGTTTTGAATCCTACATTATGAGGATCTTCTCAGGATGGCTCCTCTGCCAGTTCTCTGAGGCCTAAACTGCTTTCCCTCAGGTCGCATACAAACATGCTGTAGCCAGCAGCTCCCTGCCAGCCAATCAGATTGGATTACTGAGAGACACGCCCCCTCACTCTGAAGCCTAATGCAGGCATGCAGTGTGAAGGACCGCCCCTCCGTCTTCTTAGCCGGAGACAGATGAGCCCTAGCAACCGTCTGTTAATGGAGCAGTGGAAAGGGACGGGGACATTACTGAAAGCTGCTATTATAAGGTGATTACAGATCTTCTGACAATCATTGACAGACTAACTCAGGTATCCGTGCCGAGCTCTAATAGACTGGCAAATAATAAAAAATATGACAGTTACCCTTTAAATTGGCCCTGTGAAAAAAACTAGAAGTAGGTGGGTCCAAATTCACCGAGGGCAGGACAACAGATGTAGGCGGGGCCAGCAAAACAAGATACCGCCCCAGCAGACTAGACCCCACAGTATGGAGCGGTATCACCGTCCTGAGGACTGCAATATGACTTCACTCAGGAGGGCTCCTCAGCCGCGGGCCGGGTCCATGAGTGCCTGACGTGCCTACATTAATTAGTGCAGGGAGCCTCAGGTTTTTATGTACCTTGCTGATGGCCAAGAGGAGGGCTTAAATGTCCCCCTGGGCATCGGCCCACCAGAAAATGTCCCTGTAAGGTCTGTAGCCAATCTGCCCATGCCCACAGCCCATGTCTGCCAAGTCAGGACGAGCGCCAGGAATATTAGTCTAACATGATTCTTCTGCAGATTGGTGGGTGCTCTGGGTGGTGGCTCTGAGGTCCGGTGGGCATCCTGTCATGTGGTGGGCATGTCCTTTTTGCTTGACAGTATGCTGTGTAGGTCACTATGTTCTGGCGGTCACTGTGTTCTAGTGGTCACTATGTTCTGGCGGTCACTATGTTCTAGTGGTCACTATGTTCTAGTGGTCACTATGTTCTGGCGGTCACTATGTTCTAGTGGTCACTATGTTCTGGCGGTCACTATGTTCTAGTGGTCACTATGTTCTAGTGGTCACTATGTTCTGGCGGTCACTATGTTCTGGCGGTCTCTATGGTCTGGAGTCACTATGTTCTGGTGGTCACTATGTTCTGGTGGTCACTATGTTCTGGCGGTCACTATGTTCTAGTGGTCACTATGTTCTAGTGGTCACTATGTTCTGGCGGTCACTATGTTCTGGCGGTCTCTATGGTCTGGAGTCACTATGTTCTGGTGGTCACTATGTTCTGGATTTACTATGGTCTGGTGGTCTCTATGGTCTGGAGTCACTATGTTCTGGTGGTCACTATGTTCTGGATTCATTATGTTCTGGTGGTCACTATGTTCTGGATTTGCTATGTTCTAGTGGTCACTATGGTCTGAATTCACTATGTTCTAGTGGTCACTATGGTCTGGATTCACTATGTTCTAGTGGTCACTATGGTCTGGATTCAATATGCTCTGGCGGTCACTATTTTCTGGATTCACTATGTTATAGTGGTCACAATGTTCTGGTGGTCACTATGCTCTGGATTCAATATGCTCTGGCGGTCACTATGTTCTGGTGGTCACTATGTTCTAGTGGTCACTATTTTCTGGATTCACTATGTTATAGTGGTCACTATGTTCTGGATTCACTATGTTCTGGTGGTCACTATGTTCTGGTGGTCACTATGCTCTGGTGGTCACTATGCTCTGGTGGTCACTATGCTCTGGATTCACTATGTTCTGGTGGTCACTATGTTCTGGTGGTCACTATGCTCTGGTGGTCACTATGTTCTGGATTCACTATGTTATGGTGGTCACTATGCTCTGGTGGTCACTATGCTCTGGTGGTCACTATGCTCTGGTGGTCACTATGTTCTGTCGGTCACTATGGTCTGGATTCACTATGCTCTGGTGGTCACTATTTTCTGGATTCACTATGCTCTGGTCACTATGTTCTGGATTCACTATGTTCTAGTGGTCACTATGGTCTGGTGGTCACTATGCTCTGGATTACTATGTTCTGGATTCACTGTGTTCTGGTGGTCACTATGTTCTGGTGGTCACTATGCTCTGGTGGTCACTATGTTCTAGTGGTCACTATGGTCTGGATTCACTATGCTCTGGTGGTCACTATGTTCTGGATTCACTATGTTCTAGTGGTCACTATGGTCTGGATTCAATATGCTCTGGCGGTCACTATGTTCTAGTGGTCACTATGGTCTGGATTCACTATGCTCTGGTGTTCACTATGTTCTGGATTCACTATGTTCTAGTGGTCACTATGGTCTGGATTCACTATGCTCTGGTGGTCACTATGTTCTGGATTCACTATGTTCTGAATTCACTATGGTCTGGATTCACTATGGTCTGGTGGTCAATATGGTCTGGTGGTCACTATGGTCTGGTGGTCACTATGTTCTGGATTCACTATGTTCTAGTGGTCACTATGGTCTGGATTCAATATGCTCTGGCGGTCACTATTTTCTGGATTCACTATGTTATAGTGGTCACTATGCTCTGGTGGTCACTACGCTCTGTTGGTCACTATGCTCTGGTGGTCACTATGCTCTGGCGGTCACTATGCTCTGGATTCACTATGCTCTGGTGGTCACTATGTTCTGGATTCACTATGCTCTGGCGGTCACTATGCTCTGGCGGTCACTATGCTCTGGCGGTCACTATGCTCTGGTGGTTAGTATGTTCTAGTGATCACTATATTCTTGAGGTTAATTTGTTGTGTAGGTCACTATGTTCTAAAGGTCACTATGTTCTAAAGGTCACTATGCTCTGGCGGTCACTATGCTCTGGTGGTCACTATGCTCTGGAGGTCACTATATTCTAGTGGTCACTATATTCTTGAGGTTAATTTGTTGTGGTGGTGACTATGTTCTGGAGGTCACTATGCTCTGGTGGTCACTACACTCTGGCGGTCACTTTGCTTAGGTGGTCATTATGTTCTAATGACCACTGTATTCTTGAGGTTAATTTGTTCTGGAGGTCACTATGTTCTAGAGGTCTTTATGCCCTGGCGGTCACTATGTTCTACTGGTCACTACACTTTGGCAGTCACTATGTTCCAGTGCTCACTATGTTCTGACAGTCACTATGCTCTGGTGCTCACTATGCTTTGGTGGTCAGTATGTTCTAATGGTCACTATATTCTTGAGGGTACTTTGTTCTGGCATTCATTATGTTCTGATGGTCACAATGCTCTGGTGGTCACTATACTCTAATGGTTACTATGTTCTAGTGGTCACTGTGCTGTGGAGGTAACTACGTTCTGGTCAGTATGTTTCAGTGTTCACCATGCTCTGGCGGTCACTATGCTCTGGTGGTCAGTATGTTCTAGTGGTCACTATATTCTTGAGGTAACTTTTTTCTGGAGGTCACTGTGTTCTGGTGGTCGCTATGTGTTAGTGCTCTCGGTTTGATGGGCACTCTCTTACCTTGTGGTCACACCAGTGATTTGTTCTTTGCTGCCATTTCAGATCAGTCTCTGATCTCAGGACCCAGGAGTGGTCGGTCTCCCAGTGCTCACAGAGTTAACGGGTGAGGGGCACTTGACCCCTGGGCTCTCTGGGATCTAAGAGTCCTTGTTTTCCATCCAGTTATGAAGTCTGCACTCTGTAAATAGCGGCCATTGTCTTCTGTCTCTTCATCCACTGCCCAGAAGAACAGAGTGTACCAGAGAAGAGAAGCCAAGAGTGTCCAGAGAGACCGCATACAGTGACCACACTGACAGAGACCGCACCTTACACTGACAGAGAGACGGCACTCTACACACCGATATACAGAGACTGCACTCTACAAACCAATATACAGAGAGCACACTCTACACACCGATATGCAGAGAGCACTCTGTACACACCGATATACAGACAGCACTCTGTACACACCGATATACAGACAGCACTCTGTACACACCGATATACAGACAGCACTCTGTACACACCGATATACAGAAAGCGCTCTCTAAACACTGATATACAGACAGCACTCTGTACACACCGATATACAGACAGCACTCTCTAAACACTGATATACAGACAGCACTCTGTACACACCGATATACAGAGAGCACACTCTACACACCGATATACAGAGAGCACTCTGTACACACCGATATACAGAGAGCACACGCTACACACCGATATACAGACAGCACTCTGTACACACCGATATACAGACAGCACTCTGTACACACCGATATACAGAGAGCACACTCTACACACCGATATACAGAGAGCACACTCTACACACCGATATACAGAGAGCACACTCTACACACCGATATACAGAGAGCACACGCTACACACCGATATACAGACAGCACTCTGTACACACCGATATACAGACAGCACTCTGTACACACCGATATACAGAGAGCACACTCTACACACCGATATACAGAGAGCACACTCTACACACCGATATACAGACAGCACTCTGTACACACCGATATACAGACAGCACTCTGTACACACCGATATACAGAAAGCGCTCTCTAAGCACTGATATACAGACAGCACTCTGTACACACCGATATACAGACAGCACTCTCTAAACACTGATATACAGACAGCACTCTGTACACACCGATATACAGAGAGCACACTCTACACACCGATATACAGACAGCACTCTGTACACACCGATATACAGAAAGTACACTCTACAAACCAATATACAGAGAGCATGTTCTACACACCGATATACAGAGAGCACACTCTACACACCAATATACAGAGAGTGTGCTCTACACAACAATATACAGAGAGCGCACTCTAAACACCGATATACAGAAAGCACTCTGTACACACTGATATAGAGAGTGTGCTCTACACATCAATATACAGAGAGCGCACTGTACACACTGATGTACAGAGAGTGCTCTACACCCCGATATACAAAAAGCGCACTTTAAACACTGATATACAGAGAGCACACTCTACACACCGATATACAGAGAGCACGCTCTACACACCGATATACAGAAAGTACACTCTACATACCAGTATACAGAGAGTGTGCTCTACACACCGATATACAGAGAGCACACTCTACACACCGATATACAGAGAGCGCACTCTACACACCGATATACAGAAAGTACACTCTACATACCAGTATACAGAGAGTGTGCTCTACACACCGATATACAGAGGGCACACTCTACACACCGATATACAGACAGCACTCTGTACACACCGATATACAGATAGTGCGCTCTACACACTGATATACAGAGACTGCACTCTACAAACCAATATACAGAGAGTGTGCTCTACACACCGATATGCAGACAGCACTCTGTACACACCAATATACAGATAGTGCGCTCTACACACTGATATACAGAGACTGCACTCTACAAACCAATATACAGAGAGCATGTTCTACACACCGATATACAGAGAGCACACTCTACACACCGATATGCAGAGAGCACACTCTACACACCGATATGCAGAGAGCACACTCTACACACCGATATGCAGAAAGCGCTTTCTAAACACTGATATACAGACAGCACTCTGTACACACCGATATACAGACAGCACTCTGTACACACCGATATACAGAGGGCGCACTCTACACACCGATATACAGACAGCACTCTGTACACACCGATATACAGACAGCACTCTGTACACACCGATATACAGAGGGCGCACTCTACACACCGATATACAGACAGCACTCTGTACACACCGATATACAGACAGCACTCTGTACACACCAATATACAGACAGCCAGCACTCTGTACACACTGATATATAGATAGTGCGCTCTACACACCGATATACAGAGAGCACTCTCTACACACCAATATACAGAAAGTACACTCTACATACCAATATACAGAGAGTGTGCTCTACACAACAATATACAGAGAGCGCACTCTAAACACCGATATACAGAAAGCACTCTGTACACACTGATATAGAGAGTGTGCTCTACACATCAATATACAGAGAGCGCACTGTACACACTGATGTACAGAGAGTGCTCTACACCCCGATATACAAAAAGCGCACTTTAAACACTGATATACAGAGAGTGTGCTCTACTTACCGATATACAGAGAGCACGCTCTACACACCGATATACAGAGGGCGCACTCTACACACCGATATACAGACAGCACTCTGTACACACCAATATACAGACAGCACTCTGTACACACTGATATATAGATAGTGCGCTCTACACACCGATATACAGAGAGCACTCTCTACACACCAATATACAGAAAGTACACTCTACATACCAATATACAGAGAGTGTGCTCTACACAACAATATACAGAGAGCGCACTCTAAACACCGATATACAGAAAGCACTCTGTACACACTGATATAGAGAGTGTGCTCTACACATCAATATACAGAGAGCGCACTGTACACACTGATGTACAGAGAGTGCTCTACACCCCGATATACAAAAAGCGCACTTTAAACACTGATATACAGAGAGTGTGCTCTACTTACCGATATACAGAGAGCACACTCTACACACCGATATACAGAGAGCGCACTCTACACACCGATATACAGAGACTGCACTCTACAAACCAATATAAAGAGAGCATGTTCAACACACCGATATGCAGAAAGCACACTCTACACACCGATATACAGAGAGCACACGCTACACACCGATATACAGACAGCACTCTGTACACACCGATATACAGAGAGCACACTCTACACACCGATATGCAGAGAGCACACTCTACACACCGATATACAGAGAGCACTCTGTACACACCGATATACAGAGAGCACACTCTACACACCGATATGCAGAGAGCACACTCTACACACCGATATACAGAGAGCACTCTCTACACACCGATATACAGAGAGCACACTCTACACACCGATATACAGAGAGCACACTCTACACACCGATATACAGAGAGCACACTCTACACACCGATATGCAGAGAGCACACTCTACACACCGATATACAGACAGCACTCTGTACACACCGATATACAGAGAGCACACTCTACACACCGATATACAGAGAGCACACGCTACACACCGATATACAGACAGCACTCTGTACACACCGATATACAGACAGCACTCTGTACACACCGATATGCAGAGAGCACACTCTACACACCGATATGCAGAGAGCACGCTCTGTACACACCGATATGCAGAGAGCACACTCTGTACACACCGATATGCAGAGAGCACACTCTGTACACACCGATATGCAGAGAGCACGCTCTGTACACACCGATATGCAGAGAGCACGCTCTGTACACACCGATATGCAGAGAGCACGCTCTGTACACACCGATATACAGAGAGCACGCTCTACACACCGATATGCAGAGAGCACACTCTGTACACACCGATATGCAGAGAGCACTCTGTACACACCGATATACAGACAGCACTCTGTACACACCGATATGCAGAGAGCACGCTCTGTACACACCGATATGCAGAGAGCACACTCTGTACACACCGATATGCAGAGAGCACACTCTGTACACACCGATATGCAGAGAGCACGCTCTGTACACACCGATATGCAGAGAGCACGCTCTGTACACACCGATATGCAGAGAGCACGCTCTGTACACACCGATATGCAGAGAGCACGCTCTGTACACACCGATATGCAGAGAGCACGCTCTGTACACACCGATATACAGAGAGCACGCTCTACACACCGATATGCAGAGAGCACGCTCTGTACACACCGATATGCAGAGAGCACGCTCTGTACACACCGATATACAGAGAGCACGCTCTACACACCGATATGCAGAGAGCACACTCTGTACACACCGATATGCAGAGAGCACACGCTACACACCGATATACAGAAAGCACGCTCTACACACCGATATACAGAGAGCACGCTCTACACACCGATATGCAGAGAGCACGCTCTGTACACACCGATATACAGACAGCACTCTGTACACACCGATATGCAGAGAGCACGCTCTGTACACACCGATATGCAGAGAGCACGCTCTGTACACACCGATATGCAGAGAGCACGCTCTGTACACACCGATATGCAGAGAGCACGCTCTGTACACACCGATATGCAGAGAGCACACGCTACACACCGATATACAGACAGCACTCGCTACACACCGATATACAGAGAGCACAACTCTACACACCGATATACAGAGAGCACACTCTACACACCGATATACAGAGAGCACACACTACACACCGATATACAGAGAGCACACGCTACACACCGATATACAGACAGCACTCTGTACACACCGATATACAGACAGCACTCTGTACACACCGATATACAGACAGCACTCTGTACACACCGATATACAGAGAGCACGCTCTACACACCGATATACAGAGAGCACACTCTGTACACACCGATATGCAGAGAGCACGCTCTGTACACACCGATATGCAGAGAGCACACTCTGTACACACCGATATGCAGAGAGCACACTCTGTACACACCGATATGCAGAGAGCACACTCTGTACACGCCGATATGCAGAGAGCACGCTCTGTACACACCGATATACAGAGAGCACGCTCTACACACCGATATACA
Organism: Bufo gargarizans; assembly: GCF_014858855.1. Classification (NCBI taxonomy): domain Eukaryota; kingdom Metazoa; phylum Chordata; class Amphibia; order Anura; family Bufonidae; genus Bufo; species Bufo gargarizans. Next base: position 1,642,637 of record NC_058084.1, read on the forward strand.
GAGAGCACACTCTGTACACACCGATATGCAGAGAGCACGCTCTGTACACACCGATATACAGAAAGCACGCTCTGTACACACCGATATACAGAGAGCACGCTCTACACACCGATATGCAGAGAGCACGCTCTGTACACACCAATATACAGACAGCACTCTGTACACACCGATATACATAGAGCACACTCTATACACACCGATATGCAGAGAGCACGCTCTACACACCGATATACAGAAAGCACGCTCTACACACCGATATACAGAGAGCACGCTCTGTACACACCGATATACAGACAGCACTCTGTACACACCGATATACAGAGAGCACACTCTGTACACACCGATATGCAGAGAGCACACTCTGTACACACCGATATACAGAGAGCACGCTCTGTACACACCGATATACAGACAGCACTCTGTACACACCGATATGCAGAGAGCACGCTCTGTACACACCGATATACAGAGAGCACACTCTGTACACACCGATATACAGAGAGCACACTCTGTACACACCGATATACAGAGAGCACGCTCTGTACACACCGATATACAGACAGCACTCTGTACACACCGATATGCAGAGAGCACGCTCTGTACACACCGATATGCAGAGAGCACACTCTGTACACACCGATATACAGAGAGCACACTCTGTACACACCGATATACAGAGAGCACGCTCTGTACACGCCGATATACAGAGAGCACGCTCTGTACACACCGATATACAGAGAGCACGCTCTGTACACACCGATATGAAGAGAGCACGCTCTGTACACACCGATATGCAGAGAGCACGCTCTGTACACACCGATATGCAGAGAGCACACGCTACACACCGATATACAGACAGCACTCGCTACACACCGATATACAGAGAGCACACTCTACACACCGATATACAGAGAGCACACTCTACACACCGATATACAGAGAGCACACACTACACACCGATATACAGAGAGCACACGCTACACACCGATATACAGACAGCACTCTGTACACACCGATATACAGACAGCACTCTGTACACACCGATATACAGACAGCACTCTGTACACACCGATATACAGAGAGCACGCTCTACACACCGATATACAGAGAGCACACTCTGTACACACCGATATGCAGAGAGCACGCTCTGTACACACCGATATGCAGAGAGCACACTCTGTACACACCGATATGCAGAGAGCACACTCTGTACACACCGATATGCAGAGAGCACACTCTGTACACGCCGATATGCAGAGAGCACGCTCTGTACACACCGATATACAGAGAGCACGCTCTACACACCGATATACAGAGAGCACACTCTGTACACACCGATATGCAGAGAGCACGCTCTGTACACACCGATATACAGAAAGCACGCTCTGTACACACCGATATACAGAGAGCACGCTCTACACACCGATATGCAGAGAGCACGCTCTGTACACACCAATATACAGACAGCACTCTGTACACACCGATATACATAGAGCACACTCTATACACACCGATATGCAGAGAGCACGCTCTACACACCGATATACAGAAAGCACGCTCTACACACCGATATACAGAGAGCACGCTCTGTACACACCGATATACAGACAGCACTCTGTACACACCGATATACAGAGAGCACACTCTGTACACACCGATATGCAGAGAGCACGCTCTGTACACACCGATATACAGAGAGCACACTCTGTACACACCGATATACAGAGAGCACGCTCTGTACACACCGATATACAGAAAGCACGCTCTACACACCGATATACAGAGAGCACGCTCTGTACACACCGATATGCAGAGAGCACGCTCTGTACACACCGATATACAGAAAGCACGCTCTACACACCGATATACAGAGAGCACGCTCTGTACACACCGATATACAGAGAGCACGCTCTGTACACACCGATATGCAGAGAGCACGCTCTGTACACACCGATATACAGAGAGCACGCTCTGTACACACCGATATGCAGAGAGCACGCTCTGTACACACCGATATACAGAGAGCACGCTCTACACACCGATATACAGAAAGCACGCTCTACACACCGATATGCAGAAAGCACGCTCTACACACCGATATACAGAGAGCACGCTCTACACACCGATATACAGAAAGCACGCTCTACACACCGATATGCAGAAAGCACGCTCTACACACCGATATACAGAGAGCACGCTCTGTACACACCGATATGCAGAGAGCACGCTCTGTACACACCGATATACAGAGAGCACGCTCTGTACACACCGATATGCAGAGAGCACGCTCTGTACACACCGATATACAGAGAGCACGCTCTACACACCGATATGCAGAGAGCACGCTCTGTACACACCGATATACAGACAGCACGCTCTACACACCGATATGCAGAGAGCACGCTCTGTACACACCGATATACAGAGAGCACGCTCTACACACCGATATGCAGAGAGCACGCTCTGTACACACCGATATACAGAGAGCACGCTCTACACACCGATATACAGAGAGCACGCTCTACACACCGATATACAGACAGCACGCTCTACACACCGATATACAGAGAGCACGCTCTACACACCGATATACAGAAAGCACGCTCTACACACCGATATACAGAGAGCACGCTCTACACACCGATATGCAGAGAGCACGCTCTGTACACACCGATATACAGACAGCACTCTGTACACACCGATATACAGACAGCACTCTGTACACACCGATATACAGACAGCACTCTGTACACACCGATATACAGAGAGCACACTCTATACACACCGATATGCAGAGAGCACGCTCTACACACCGATATACAGAAAGCACGCTCTACACACCGATATACAGAGAGCACGCTCTGTACACACCGATATACAGAGAGCACGCTCTGTACACACCGATATGCAGAGAGCACGCTCTGTACACACCGATATACAGAGAGCACGCTCTGTACACACCGATATACAGAGAGCACGCTCTACACACCGATATACAGAGAGCACGCTCTACACACCGATATACAGAAAGCACGCTCTACACACCGATATGCAGAGAGCACGCTCTGTACACACCGATATGCAGAGAGCACGCTCTGTACACACCGATATACAGAGAGCACGCTCTGTACACACCGATATGCAGAGAGCACGCTCTACACACCGATATACAGAGAGCACACTCTGTACACACCGATATGCAGAGAGCACGCTCTGTACACACCGATATACAGAAAGTACGCTCTACACACCGATATACAGAGAGCACGCTCTGTACACACCGATATGCAGAAAGCACACTCTACACACCGATATACAGAGAGCACACTCTACACACCGATATACAGAGAGCACACGCTACACACCGATATACAGACAGCACTCTGTACACACCGATATACAGACAGCACTCTGTACACACCGATATACAGACAGCACTCTGTACACACCGATATACAGACAGCACTCTGTACACACCGATATACAGAGAGCACACTCTATACACACCGATATGCAGAGAGCACACTCTACACACCGATATACAGAAAGCACGCTCTACACACCGATATGCAGAGAGCACGCTCTGTACACACCGATATACAGAGAGCACGCTCTGTACACACCGATATACAGAGAGCACGCTCTACACACCGATATACAGAGAGCACGCTCTACACACCGATATACAGAAAGCACGCTCTACACACCGATATACAGAGAGCACGCTCTACACACCGATATGCAGAGAGCACGCTCTGTACACACCGATATGCAGAGAGCACGCTCTACACACCGATATACAGAGAGCACGCTCTACACACCGATATGCAGAGAGCACGCTCTGTACACACCGATATGCAGAAAGCACACTCTACACACCGATATACAGAAAGCACGCTCTACACACCGATATACAGAGAGCACGCTCTACACACCGATATGCAGAGAGCACGCTCTGTACACACCGATATGCAGAAAGCACACTCTACACACCGATATACAGAAAGCACGCTCTACACACCGATATACAGAGAGCACGCTCTACACACCGATATGCAGAGAGCACGCTCTGTACACACCGATATACAGACAGCACTCTGTACACACCGATATACAGACAGCACTCTGTACACACCGATATACAGACAGCACTCTGTACACACCGATATACAGAGAGCACACTCTATACACACCGATATGCAGAGAGCACGCTCTACACACCGATATACAGAAAGCACGCTCTACACACCGATATACAGAGAGCACGCTCTGTACACACCGATATGCAGAGAGCACGCTCTGTACACACCGATATACAGAGAGCACGCTCTGTACACACCGATATACAGAGAGCACGCTCTACACACCGATATACAGAGAGCACGCTCTACACACCGATATACAGAAAGCATGTTCTACACACTGATATACAGAGAGCACGCTCTGTACACACCGATATACAGAGAGCACGCTCTGTACACACCGATATGCAGAGAGCACGCTCTGTACACACCGATATACAGAGAGCACGCTCTGTACACACCGATATACAGAGAGCATGCTCTGTACACACCGATATGCAGAGAGCACGCTCTGTACACACCGATATGCAGAGAGCACGCTCTGTACACACCGATATACAGAGAGCACGCTCTGTACACACCGATATGCAGAGAGCACGCTCTGTACACACCGATATACAGAGAGCACGCTCTGTACACACCGATATGCAGAGAGCACGCTCTGTACACACCGATATTCAGAGAGCACGCTCTGTACACACCGATATACAGAGACTGCTCTCTACACACCGATATGCAGAGAGCACGCTCTGTACACACCGATATGCAGAGAGCACGCTCTGTACACACCGATATACAGAGATCGCGCTCTACACACTGATATACAGAGAGCACGCTCTGTACACACCGATATACAGAGATCGCTCTGTACACACCGATATGCAGAGAGCACGCTCTGTACACACCGATATTCAGAGAGCACGCTCTGTACACACCGATATACAGAGAGCACGCTCTGTACACACCGATATGCAGAGAGCACACTCTGTACACCGATATACAGAGAGCACGCTCTACACACCGATATGCAGAGAGCACGCTCTGTACACACCGATATACAGAGAGCACGCTCTGTACACACCGATATACAGAGAGCACGCTCTGTACACACCGATATACAGAGACTGCTCTCTACACACCGATATGCAGAGAGCACGCTCTGTACACACCGATATGCAGAGAGCACGCTCTGTACACACCGATATGCAGAGAGCACGCTCTGTACACACCGATATACAGAGATCGCACTCTACACACTGATATACAGAGAGCACGCTCTGTACACACCGATATACAGAGATCGCTCTGTACACACCGATATGCAGGGAGCACGCTCTGTACACACCGATATTCAGAGAGCACGCTCTGTACACACCGATATACAGAGAGCACGCTCTGTACACACCGATATGCAGAGAGCACGCTCTGTATACACCGATATACAGAGAGCACGCTCTACACACCGATATACAGAGAGCACGCTCTGTACACACCGATATACAGAGAGCACGCTCTACACACCGATATACAGAGAGCACGCTCTGTACACACCGATATGCAGAGAGCACGCTCTGTACACACCGATATACAGAGAGCACGCTCTGTACACACCGATATACAGAGACTGCTCTCTACACACCGATATGCAGAGAGCACGCTCTGTACACACCGATATGCAGAGAGCACGCTCTGTACACACCGATATTCAGAGAGCACGCTCTGTACACACCGATATACAGAGAGCACGCTCTACACACCGATATACAGAGAGCACGCTCTGTACACGCCGATATACAGAGAGCACGCTCTGTACACGCCGATATACAGAGAGCACGCTCTGTACACGCCGATATACAGAGAGCACGCTCTGTACACACCGATATACAGAGAGCACGCTCTGTACACACCGATATTCAGAGAGCACGCTCTGTACACACCGATATACAGAGAGCACGCTCTGTACACGCCGATATACAGAGAGCACGCTCTGTACACGCCGATATACAGAGAGCACGCTCTACACACCGATATACAGACAGCACTCTGTACACACCGATATACAGACAGCACTCTGTACACACCGATATACAGACAGCACTCTGTACACACCGATATACAGAGAGCACGCTCTACACACCGATATACAGACAGCACTCTGTACACACCGATATACAGACAGCACTCTGTACACACCGATATACAGACAGCACTCTGTACACACCGATATACAGAGAGCACGCTCTACACACCGATATACAGAGAGCACGCTCTGTACACGCCGATATACAGAGAGCATGCTCTGTACACACCGATATACAGAGAGCACGCTCTACACACCGATATACAGACAGCACTCTGTACACACCGATATACAGACAGCACTCTGTACACACCGATATACAGACAGCACTCTGTACACACCGATATACAGAGAGCACGCTCTACACACCGATATACAGAGAGCACGCTCTGTACACACCGATATACAGAGAGCACACGCTACACACCGATATACAGAGAGCACACTCTGTACACACCGATATGCAGAGAGCACGCTCTGTACACACCGATATACAGAGAGCACACTCTGTACACACCGATATACAGAGAGCACACTCTGTACACACCGATATACAGAGAGCACACTCTGTACACACCGATATACAGAGAGCACGCTCTGGACACGCCGATATACAGAGAGCACGCTCTACACACCGATATACAGAGAGCACGCTCTACACACCGATATACAGAGAGCACGCTCTACACACCGATATACAGACAGCACGCTCTACACACCGATATACAGAGAGCACGCTCTACACACCGATATACAGAGAGCACGCTCTACACACCGATATACAGAGAGCGCACTCTACACACTGATATACAGAGAGCACGCTCTACACACCGATATACAGAGAGCACGCTCTACACACTGATATACAGAGAGCACGCTCTACACACCGATATACAGAGAGCGCACTCTACACACTGATATACAGAGAGCACGCTCTACACACCGATATGCAGAGAGCACGCTCTGTACACACCGATATGCAGAGAGCGCACTCTACACACTGATATACAGAGAGCACGCTCTACACACCGATATACAGAGAGCGCACTCTACACACTGATATACAGAGAGTGCTCTTAGTCTTTCGGCATTGCTTCGCTGCCTGCTCGTGCGGATCCTTTGTTATTCGCAGATCGTTTTAGATCAGGGAAGGTTTGTAGCGATTATCGGATGAATTATTCATGGAGAACATAAAGCACAGACGTCTAATGTGACCTGTGAAGAAACTGAGCCTGACAGGAGACTCCGTGGCAGTTGCCAGGAATCTCAAATCTAGAGCCGTACCCCAGATGACCAGGACCAACACGGACCCCAGATGACCAGGACCACGCTCTCTACACCCCAGATGACCAGGACCACCCTGGATCCCAGATGAGCAGGACCACGCTCTCTACACCCCAGATGACCAGGACCACCCTGGACCCCAGATGACCAGGACCACGCTGGACCCAGATGACCAGGACCACGCTGGACCCCAGATGACCAGGACCAACACGGACCACAGATGACCAGGACCACACTCTCTACACACCAGATGACCAGGACCACCCTGGACCCCAGATGACCAGGACCACCCTGGACCCCAGATGACCAGGACCACCCTGGACCCCAGATGACCAGGACCACGCTCTCTACACACCAGATGACCAGGACCACGCTGGACCCCAGATGATCAGGACCACGCTCTCTACACACCAGATGACCAGGACCACCCCAGACCCTCCACCCCATCTGTCTACTCCAGAAAGTTTTATTTTTATTGTTTGTCCGGGCCATAAAAATGACTTTTAAAAGGCTCAGAATGTTGTAAACCAGATTACAGCCACCATGGAGGTCCGGCTGCTCCTGATCGTCCCCGCTGATCTCTGATTCCAGGTGCCTCTTGACACACAGGAAATGATTGCACCGCCAATCAGGCTCACACACTGCCGAGGGGTGCGCCCGGTGTGTAAGTCAATGTAAATTTGAGTCCTGGACGTCCCAAGCAGTGCTGGGCAGTGTCAGACTGGGTGCCTAGGGCCCACCTGAAAATGTTATATTGTGGGGCCCACCGTACGGATACATTCAGATGTTACCTGCTCACACAGCAGCAAGATGCGACCAGATGATTGATTATGGGGTCCCTGCAGCCACCCTGAGAAGGTAGGTCCATGGGAAATGAGGAGACCGGCTGTCCGGCCTCTGGACCTTTAAGTCACCTGATTGTGTCTATTATAATAAACGGGGTGTTGTTGTTAAATACCAGTTTTTCTATGAACGTGGGCCGGGGTTGAGGTGCCGCACATTGCCTATCACCATGTAGTGCAGTAAGTCCACTGTGTTATGTGCCACTTGTGCAGGGGGTGGGAGACTAGGGGCCCATCTTGCTCAGGGGCCCACGGGGGATTCACCCCAGTCCGAGCCTGGGCGTGGGCATACCGTAGCTCGATGGTGAGGGTCATGACAGGAGGTACAGCCAGGGGAGCGGACATAGTTGTTGGCAGGGTCGCCCCAGTTCTGTCCACTGGGATGTGGTGGCAGGTGCAGAATGGTTCTCCTCCCGAGGGGAGTAAGACTGGGTTATCCAGGATGGGGGGCTGGGGAGGGCCAGATAATGTGATGCCATGGGTCCCTGGGCTCTGATCGGAGTGCGGCTAGGTCGGGTGTAGCAGCTGGGGTTGCAGAGATATAGAAGGAGATGAAAGCTTCTGGAGGACCCATGATGGCTTCAGCTGTATCTGTGGTGTCAGCCATGACGGGTGTTCTTGGTTCTGGCAAAGGAGACGTTCTACTCTTCAGATAAGTATTGGGGGCCTTGGCGGGATCTATAGGTGGTGGAAATGGGTTTGGAGAGGAGTGGGCGATATGTCCAGGCAATAGCTGCCAGTGACGGGGGAAGGGCCCTGCATTATGGGGGGATGTCCTCTCTGGGGGTGACCGTCTGGGCTCTCAATGTGTCCGGTGGTTCTGCAGCATGAAGCGGAGGAACAGACATTACATTATACTACAGCAGAGATTAGGGCCGGGGTAAGTAAGTCCAGCTCAAGGGGGAACCAAAGAGATGAGGCTCAGCCCGATTCTTGGAGGTAAGTCCACGAGGACATAGCTCTAAGGGGTCATTATAATGGACAATGTTTGCAGGGACCTCTTGACGGGTAATGTGGAGGGCAGTAGTACGGATGTCTGTGGGTGAAGGGCTCGGGGTGCAGCTGGTTTACATCTGGTGAGATGCAGAGATGCAGTTCATCACAATCAGTTCTCTGCCTCTGAGGCTGTGGGGGAGTTCTGGGGGACGCCCTGAGGGGGGTGCAGCTCGCAGTTAGGACACCTTCCTTCAGCTGCCAAGGTCCAGAGACGGGAGAATGAGGGAAAGTATCATCCCTGTGTGGATTTCTACAACTTTCTAATACACTTTGTGGTTCATTTGCAAGATTCCTGCTTGCTGTCAAAGAACAGAAATTTTCTTCATTACACCTATAGGTTGGAATCCTGCTAACAGATGAAGGTTTGTTACAGTGTATCAGTGCAGATGATACTCTGTGACCTGAAAACATCATCATTGCAAACCTCTCTCCTAGCTGTTCCAAGATAGCAAGCAGAGATCTTGGAAATGGGAAAGTTGCAGAACTTTTTAATTTTTACTACAGAAGGCTGGAGGAGGCGTGAGGCTGCGCAGACCTCGAAGTGCTGAGGAAAATCCCAAATAAGACTCTGGTGCCATCTGGTGGAAGCTGGAGATCCTCAGCGGAGGAGTCAGAACTGAAGATGATAAAGTCTAGGGAGCACATATCTGGTATAACTAGTGTGAGGGGGCACATATCTGGTATAACTAGTGTGAGGGGGCACATTTCTGGTATAACTAGTGTGAGGGGGCACATTTCTGGTATAACTAGTGTGAGGGGGCACATTTCTGGTATAACTAGTGTGAGGGGGCACATTTCTGGTATAACTAGTGTGAGGGGGCACATTTCTGGTATAACTAGTGTGAGGGGGCACATTTCTGGTATAACTAGTGTGAGGGGGCACATTTCTGGTATAACTAGTGTGAGGGGGCACATTTCTGGTATAACTACTGTTAGGGGGTGTAACGGACCGTTTCAGCAGACAAGGGGTTAAAATCCGTTTAGGCGATATGCCCCTTTCTGAGAGACAGGCACAGCTACTGCAGAACACCAACCTCCCGAACTGGATACAAAATAGCACTCCAAACTGGAACCTCGCGAATAGCTGTCAGCAGACGAACAGGAAAAGCGTACAGTCAGCTTACACTCCTGGCAATCAGTCTCTAACAGCATATAGGGAATCCCCCCAATAACGAGACAAGGCTCCGTGTTGAGGGTCAAGCAGTCGTCTGACTGTACTTCAGGTACAGCCTCTTTTATTCATAAAAAACAAACATAGTACTGCCCACAGGGTTTTGAAATCCAACCAATCAATATCTTACAACACACACAATGCAAGTACAGCAACCAATCGTTCACGCCCCCTAGAGGACCAGAAGGGAGACTGCGACACAGGACAGATACAACACATCCCCACAATGCATCATGGTTTCCTCCTCTCTGTCCCAGAGACAACCGAGGGCAATCCAATTATCTCTCAGGACAAAGGGAAATCGCCAATACACATGTGGAGACAACAGGACAGGAATCACCATTTAAACACACAATGGGACAATGGAACACACCCAGCATTTTCCTCCCCTCAGTCTGTCCACCCAACTGTCTCCCGAGCTGACAAGTTACACAAACATATATACGCTTGGTTCTTTAAAGTAGTATACCAACATGCCCTAATATCCTACGTACAGGAATTACCGTATATAGTGGCTGGGTTTGCCACAGGGCCATAATCCCGAGGCAAGAGGCTTTTAAACAGGCCTCTCCAAAACCCAGTGGCGAGGTTGGTTTTGCCACAGGGGGCACATATCTGGTATAACTGCTGTGATGGGGCACATATCTGTGCATTACTACTGGAAGGGGGCACATATCTGGGCATAACTACTGTGAGGGGGCACATATCTGGGCATAACTACTGTGAGGGGCACATATCTGTGCATAACTACTGTGAGAGGGCACATATCTGGGCAAAACTACTGTGATGGGCACATATCTGGTATAATTGCTGTGATGGGGCACATATCTGTGCATTACTACTGGAAGGGGGCACATATCTGGTATAACTGCTGTGATGGGGCACATATCTGTGCATTACTACTGGAAGGGGGCACATATCTGGGCATAACTACTGTGAGGGGGCACATATCTGGGCATAACTACTGTGAGGGGCACATATCTGGGCATAACTACTGTGAGGGGCACATATCTGTGCATAACTACTGTGAGAGGGCACATATCTGGGCAAAACTACTGTGATGGGCACATATTTGGTATAATTGCTGTGATGGGGCACATATCTGTGCATTACTACTGGAAGGGGGCACATATCTGGGCATAAATACTGTGAGGGGGCACATATCTGGCCATAACTACTGTGAGGGGGCACATATCTGGGCATAACTACTGTGAGGGGGCACATATCTGGGCATAACTACTGTGAGGGGCACATATCTGTGCATAACTACTGTGAGAGGGCACATATCTGGGCAAAACTACTGTGAGGGGGCACATATCTGGCCATAACTAATGTGAGGGGGCACATATCTGGGCATAACTACTGTGAGGGGGCACATATCTGGGCATAACTACTGTGAGGGGCACATATCTGGGCATAACTACTGTGAGGGGCACATACCTGGGCATAACTACTGAGATGGGGCACATATCTGGGCATAACTACTGTGAGGGGCACATATCTGGGCATAACTACTGAAACGGGGCAGACGTGGCTTAGTATGAAAAAAATTGCTGTGGCGCACATTTTGTCCGTCTTTACAATTTTCTAAAGTAGGGGGGTGTGATACTGTGGGGGCATTGTATTTACAGTGGGCATGATTGGGGGCATGTTATACGCCGTCGGGGCACTTCATGGAGGCCATTCTAGATACTGGGTGCACTGTAGGGTGCACTGACACTGCAGGGGTTGGGATTTAAAAAAAAATAGAACATGAAATTCATCCATTTGTTATGGCCATTAAAGCAGTGAACCTCGTGGTGAGAGAGCCGTGGCTCTGGACGCACTGGGAGACATTTTGCCCACGTAACAGTTTGAGAGGGGCATCACAGAACTGAGAGAAGCAGGATGGTCATGGTCGTCTTTACGAATTGCCTCCATCTAGGCCGTTCTGACCTCACTGTTAGGGAGGGCACGCACGCGGTGAACAGGCTCCAGATGACCCAGACAGACATCAGTAGAGAGGATTGTTTGATCCCCCCACAAACCCGAGCAGCATCTACAGTTTCCACCATCCAGACACAGGCGGCCCATCCATTACACCCCTACCTCTGCCCGGACCATATTGGACATTTGGTGTCAGCACCCATTATGTGTCCTGCCATTTCCTGCAACCAGCGGCTTCGTTTGCAGTGATATCATGAATGAGAAACCTGGACCTCTACCGACTGGACCTGTATCGTCTTCAGTGATGAACCCAGGTTCTGTTTGGTATCCCATGATGGTCGGGTTGGAGTACGGAGTCTGATGGTGATCTCTTCAGTCCTGCCCTTGCTGCTGGTGTGATGATCGGGGTAGCCATCTCATATGACAGTCGGTCACCCCTAGTAGTGATACAAGGACACTAACAGCTCAGTGATATGTGCAGGACATCCTGCCACCACATGTGTCCTCTCATGGCAGGGCTGACAACTGCTGGTGTGATGATCGGGGAAGCCATCTCATATGACAGTCGGTCACCACTAGTAGTGATAGGAGGACACTAACAGCTCAATGATATGTGCAGGACATCCTGCCACCACATGTGTCCCTCCCATGGCAGGGCTGACAACTGCTGGTGTGATGATTGGGGAAGCCATCACATATGGCAGTCGGCCACCACTAGTAGTGATACGAGGACACTAACAGCTCAGTGATATGTGCAGGACATCCTGACACCACATGTGTCCCTCTCATGTCAGTACTGACAACTGCTGGTGTGGTGATCGGGGAAGCCATCACATATGACAGTCGGTCACCCCTAGTAGTGATACGAGGACACTAACAGCTCAGTGATATGTGCAGGACATCCTGACACCACATGTGTCCCTCTCATGGCAGGGCTGACAACTGCTGGTGTGATGATCGGGGAAGCCATCACATATGGCAGTCGGCCACCACTAGTAGTGATACGAGGACACTAACAGCTCAGTGATATCTGCAGGACATCCTGCCGCCACATGTGTCCCTCTCATGGCAGAGCTTCCATTTTTCAGCAGGATAATGCTCCTAGGAATGTCTCCTCCAGATTACAACACTTCCTTGGCCGCCTGGTCACCGCATTTATCACCAATCCAGCATTTATCGGACCAGCTGGGACACCGGCTTCACCAACCTATGAGTGTGCAGGAACTACAGGCCCAGGTGTAACATCTGCGGGCACGGTCAGACTGGCCCACTAGAGGATCCTCAAGCGCTGACCATAATTGACCCCTAATAAAACTGGGCCCTTGAGGTCCTATATACACAGAGCGTGGGCTTCAGAATAATTTTCTCTGGTGGGCCCAAGGAACCAGTCCGACGCTGTCTGTGGGGTAATGTGCCACAGGAAACCATATGGAACCTATATGCCTCCATGTCCAACCGTATCTCAGCTAGAGCTAGAGGCTGTATCTCATCTTGTATCCAGACTAGAGGCTGTATCTCATTGTGTTTCCAGGCCGGAGCCCATATCTCATTGTGTATCCAGGCTAGAGGCCGTATCTCATTGTGTATCCAAGCTAGAGGCCGTATCTCATTGTGTATCCAGGCTAGAGGCCGTATCTCATCTTGTGTTCAAGCTAGAGGCCGTATCTCATCTTGTATCCAGGCTAGAAGCCGTATGTCATTGTGTATCCAGGCCAGAGCCCATATCTCATTGTGTATCCAGGCTAGAGGCCGTATCTCATTGTGTATCCAGGCTAGAGGCCGTATCTCATTGTGTTTCCAGGCTAGAGGCCGTATCTCATCTTGTGTTCAGGCTGGAGGACGTATCTCATTGTGTATCCAGGCTGGAGGCCGTATCTCATTGTGTATGCAGGCTGGAGGACGTATCTCATTGTGTATCCAGGCTAGAGGCTGTATCTCATTGTGTATCCAGGCTAGAGGCTGTATCTCATTGTGTATCCAGGCTAGAGGCCGTATCTCATTGTGTATCCAGGCCAGAGCCCATATCTGATTGTGTATCCAGGCTAGAGGCCGTATCTCATTGTGTATCCAGGCTAGAGGCCGTATCTCATTGTGTATCCAGGCCAGAGCCCATATCTGATTGTGTATCCAGGCTAGAGGCCGTATCTCATTGTGTATCCAGGCTAGAGGCCGTATCTCATTGTGTATCCAGGCTAGAGGCCGTATCTCATTGTGTATCCAGGCTAGAGGCCGTATCTCATTGTGTATCCAGGCTAGAGGCCGTATCTCATTGTGTATCCAGGCTAGAGGCTGTATCTCATTGTGTATCCAGGCTAGAGGCTGTATCTCATTGTGTATCCAGGTTAGAGGCCGTATCTTATTGTGTATCCAGGCTAGAGGCCGTATCTCATTGTGTATCCAGGCTAGAGGCCGTATCTCATTGTGTATCCAGGCTAGAGGCCGTATCTCATTGTGTATCCAGGCTAGAGGCCGTATCTCATTGTGTATCCAGGCTAGAGGCCGTATCTCATTGTGTATCCAGGCTGGAGGACGTATCTCATTGTGTATCCAGGCTAGAGGCCGTATCTCATTGTGTATCCAGGCTAGAGGCCGTATCTCATTGTGTATCCAGGCTAGAGGCCGTATCTCATTGTGTATCCAGGCTGGAGGACGTATCTCATTGTGTATCCAGGCTAGAGGCTGTATCTCATTGTGTATCCAGGCTAGAGGCCGTATCTCATTGTGTATCCAGGCTAGAGGCCGTATCTTATTGTGTATCCAGGCTAGAGGCCGTATCTCATTGTGTTTCCAGGCTAGAGGCCGTATCTCATTGTGTATCCAGGCTAGAGGCCGTATCTCATTGTGTATCCAGGCTAGAGGCCGTATCTCATTGTGTATCCAGGCTAGAGGCCGTATCTCATTGTGTATCTAGGCTGGAGGCCGTATCTCATTGTGTTTCCAGCCTGGAGGCCGTATCTCATTGTGTTTCCAGGCTGGAGGACGTATCTCATTGTGTATCCAGGCTAGAGGCCGTATCTCATCTTGTGTTCAGGCTGGAGGACGTATCTCATTGTGTATCTAGGCTGGAGGCCGTATCTCATTGTGTTTCCAGGCTGGAGGACGTATCTCATTGTGTATCCAGGCTAGAGGCCGTATCTCATTGTGTATCCAGGCTAGAGGCCGTATCTCATTGTGTATCCAGCCTGGAGGCCGTATCTCATTGTGTTTCCAGGCTGGAGGACGTATCTCATTGTGTATCCAGGCTAGAGGCCGTATCTCATCTTGTGTTCAGGCTGGAGGACATATCTCATTGTGTATCTAGGCTGGAGGCCGTATCTCATTGTGTATCCAGGCTAGAGGCCGTATCTCATTGTGTATCCAGGCTAGAGGCCGTATCTCATTGTGTATCCAGGCTAGAGGCCGTATCTCATTGTGTATCCAGGCTAGAGGCGGCTCATCAGGGTCCTAGAGCCCCCTTTCAATTGTATGGTTTTTCCCTTTCGCTCTAAGACCTGGTTCACACGACCACGCTCAGTCCATGCATACCACGGACCGACCACATCCCCCGGACTGACCACGGCTCCCCTCGCAGCATCATAGTCCGATGAAACATACAAAGTGACAACACACGGTGAGAGGGGCTAAGCCATTCTCCAGCCCACGGATTCGGCCCCCTGCACCCTAGCAGACCACCTGGGGAATAATGGGGTACCAGTGTCTACAGTGGGTATCAGACAGAAGTGACCCATAACGGGGAGACACCGCGCTCTTACCTCCGCCTGGCGCTCAGCCTTCACTTTCTTATGGCGGATACCTGAAACACAAAGTTAGAGACAAGTTAGAGAAGCAGCGCAGAGCATTTCAGGAGCAGAGTATGTTCATCTTCTGGAAGAACGCAGACTAAAAATACCATTGTGGAATGGTAAGGGTCCTTCAGCAGCACAGAGTATTTCAGGAGTGGAGTGTCCGTTCATGCAACAAAAGAAATACAACATCCATGGTAGAGAATAGGAGTAGTAGTGCTGCGTGGTATCATACACATATACGAGCAGAGACGTCACTGGAAAGATCTTAGCATGCACACCGCAGGAGAATGGGATCCAGATGTCAGTGACCGCACAGCCAGCGGATAATCCGGCGGATGGGAGCAATGGCTGCCGTGACACGGCGAACAGGCGCCACGGTGTTCTCTGGTTTGATGGAATAAAGCTTCAGCTCTGTGTAATGAGAAGGTCTACAACTTCTAATACACACAAATTATCACCACTTTCCAGATCTCTGCTTGCAGTCAGTGAATGAGACCACAATGACAGTAATTCTGTACATAGCTCGTCATGCTCTCAGCTGAGGGTCTGTTACAGTTGTATCCAGTCTACACAATATTGTGTGCTGCCCACATACCTCTTATAGAGAAAGGGCAGTACTGATATTGTGCCATGCTCTTACATTAATGTAGGCACTGTATAACGGTGTGTTGTAAACAGCACTGGGGTTAGGCCGCCACCTAGTGGTCAACTGTGTTATTGCCCCCTAGATAATGTGTTGGTAGAGGCACAGGGCCTTCTAGTCATGTGATCTAATTATACAGGTCCTCAAGCTATAGTGAAAGGGTTGTGTCTAGAATGTATGGACTGCTATGTGAATTCAGCCCCACCCCCAAATTAACCCTTTAGAACTCATGGCCACCAGCAAAACAACCCTTGCCTAATACTAACACACACGAGAGTCCATACAGAACTACTAGAAACAGTCCCACAACACGTTCCTAAATGCTGATTTTCACCACACATCAGAGTCACATGACCGCGACACGTGGCCTAAAGCTCAGGTCAGCCCATACAGTCTAGAAATTTCCATAGAGAGAGCACTTGTCTGTATGACCTGTAAACCTGGAGTGAGAAGCATGTAGGTAGAGGGAAGGTGTGTTCTGGAGACAGATCCAGCCTTACTCCTGAGTTCTACTCAGCTAGCAGTGGAGGTGAAAGACATTGGTCATAAGTGGCCCCACCTCAGGGATAGATAGGGCCAGAGGGGCATGCTGGAGCAGGGGTAGCTCCACAAAGAACAGCCAGCCTGCTGCGGTGCAAGCCACAATCATATGTCACGGGGGAGATACCACAACCTAATAGAGATTATGCAAATTGTGTAATACTGCGCCACGTGGAGAGGAAGCCTGATGATAACTGCAGGTGCAGCCTCTCCTCCAGGAGCCAGGTGGTCACACTGTCTACACTGGATGCAACTGTAGGAAGTGGTGTAGACATTTCCTTACAGAAGGATCTGGACAGTGGAAGGAATCAGGCAGGCTTACCACAAGAATACTGATCTGACAAAAGCAACAGGTGTAACAGTAGCACTGAGGCAACAGAAAGTGGCGGAGATGGAGGATGAGGATAGCAAGTGGCGGAGATGGAGGATGAGGATAGCAAGTGGCGGAGATGGAGGATGAGGATAGTAGGTGAAGGAGATGGAAGATGAGGATAGTAGGTGGTGGAGATGGAGGATGAGGATAGTAGGTGAAGGAGATGGAAGATGAGGATAGTAGGTGGTGGAGATGGAGGATGAGGATAGTAGGTGGTGGAGATGGAGGATGAGGATAGTAGGTGAAGGAGATGGAGGATGAGGATAGTAGGTGGTGGAGATGGAGGATGAGGATAGTAGGTGGTGGAGATGGAGGATGAGGATAGTAGGTGAAGGAGATGGAGGATGAGGATAGTAGGTGAAGGAGATGGAGGATGAGGATAGTAGGTGGTGGAGATGGAGGATGAGGATAGTAGGTGAAGGAGATGGAAGATGAGGATAGTAAGTGGAGGCTCGGAAGACGGGACGGTTGAGGTGCAGAGATGCTGGAGGGATCAGTGGATAATTTTTCAGGTACCTGTCAAGAGGATCTCTGGCTGCCGGCCTCTCAAGGAACAGAACAGAAACAGGATCCACAGGACAGTACCCAGGACCAGGACCGATACCCAGGCAAAGCGGTGCCAGGAAGGGTCAATAAGCTGCCCGCCATATAGGGGGAACATCCTGCAACAAGCTGCCAGCTGTACATGAGCCTTCTCTGCCAGGACAGAGGAGACTCCCAGTGGGCACTCTGCCAGAGAGCAAAGAACCATATCCCAGATGTGAGCGCTCGGTGCTGTCTGTGTACTCTGCGGCAGGCGAGACAGTCATTACTGAACCCACCACGCGGATACTGCGAGACACATAGGACTGAGCTGCAGTACCTGACACAGCCATAGGAAAGGGGGGCGCTCCAGGAAATGTTGTGCCAGTCTTCCAATTCCGGACACTGAAGGGCAGTTACTTCTCTCTCTCTCTGAGGACTCAGAAGCCCTGTCTGTCAGTGAGATGCTGGGAGTGATTGTATCTATCAATGAGATGTTGGGGGTGATTGTATCTGTCAGTGATATGCTGGGAGTGATTGTATCTGTCATTGATATGCTGGGAGTGATTGTATCTGTCAGTGAGATGCTGGGAGTGATTGTATCTGTCAGTGATATGCTGGGAGTGATTGTATCTGTCAGTGAGATGCTGGGGCTAATTGTATCTGTCAGTGAGATGCTGGGAGTGATTGTATCTGCCAGTAAGATGCTGGGAGTGATTGTATCTGCCAGTAAGATGCGGGAGTGATTGTATCTGTCAGTGAGATGCTGGGAGTGATTGTATCTGTCAGTGAGATGCTGGGAGTGATTGTATCTGTCAGTGGTGGACAGCAGGAGATGTAATGTGATGAGGTGAGCATCCTGATTACTAAAAGCTGCAACATATCTCCCACCCATGGGTCACCACTGGGGTCTTCATCTTGGGGTATGACCAGTTTTAAGATCTGTACATTGGGGTCTGATCAGCATTGTGGTCTGCACATTGGGGTCTGATCAGTATTGGGGTCTGTAAATTGGTGTCTAATCATTATTGGTGTCTGATCATTATTGTGGTCTGATCAGTTTTGGGGGTCTGATCAGTATTGGGGGTCTGATCAGTATTGGGGTCTGTACATTGAGCTCTGATCAGTATTGGGGTCTGTACATTGGGCTCTGATCAGTATTGGGGTCTGTACATTTGGCTCTGATCAGCATTGGGGTCTGATCAGCATTTGGGTCTGTACATCGGGCTCTGATCAGTATTGGGGTCGGATGAGCCTTGGGGTCTGATCAGTATTGGGGTCTGTAAATTGGGGTCTGATCAGTATTGGGGTCTGTACATTGGTTCTGATCAGTATTTGGGTCTGTACATTGGTGTCTGATCAGTATCGGGGTCTGATCAGTATTGGGGTCTGTACATTGGGGTCTGATCAGTATTGGGGTTGGATGAGCCTTGGGGTCTGATCAGTATTGGGGTCTGATCAGTATTGGGGCCTGTAAATTGGTGTCTGATCATTATTGGGGTCTGATCAGTATTTGGGTCTGTACATTGAGCTCTGATGAGTATTTGGGTCTGTACTTTGGTGTCTGATCAGTATTGGGGTCTGTACATTGGGGTCTGATCAGTATTGGGGTCTGTACATTGGGGTCTGACCAGTTTTGGGTTCTATACATTTGGGTGTGATCAGCATTTGGGTCTGTACATCGGGCTCTGATCAGTATTGGGGCCTGTAAATTGGTTCTGATCAGTATTTGGGTCTGTAAATTGGGGTCTGATCAGTATTGGGGTCTGTACATTGGTTCTGATCAGTATTTGGGTCTGTACATTGGTGTCTGATCAGTATCGGGGTCTGATCAGTATTGGGGTCGGATGAGCCTTGGGGTCTGATCAGCATTGGGGTTTGATCAGTATTGGGGTCTGATCAGTATTAGGGTCTGTAAATTGGTGTCTGATCATTATTGGGGTCTGATCCGTATTGGGGTCTGATCCGTATTGGGGTCTGTACATTGAGCTCTGATGAGTATTGGGGTCTGTACATTGGGCTCTGATCAGCATTGGGGTCTGATCAGTATTAGGGTCTGATCAGCATTGGGGACTGTACATTGGGCTCTAATCAGTATCGGGGTCTGTACATTGGGGTCTGATCAGTTTTGGGTTCTATACATTGGGGTGTGATCAGTATTGGGGTCTGTACATTCTGCTCTAATCAGTATTGTGGTCTACACATTGGGGTCTGATTAGTTTTGGGGTCTGTACATTGGTGTCTGATCAGTATTGGGGTCTGATCAGTATTGAATTCTGTACATTGGGGTCTGATAAGTTTTGGGTTCTATACATTGGGGATGGATCAGTATTGGGGTCTGTACATTGGGCTCTGATCAGTACTCGGGTCTATTTAGTATAGGGGTCTGATCAGTATTGGGGTCTGTACATTGGGGTCTGATCAGTATCGTGTTTTATGAGTATTAGGGTCTGTACATTGGGCTCTGATCAGTACTCAGGTCTATTTAGTATAGGGGTCTGATCAGTATTGGGGTCTGATCAGTATTGGGGTCTGTACATTGTGGTCTGATCAGTATTTGGGTCTGTACATTGTGGTCTGATCAGTATTGGGGTCTGTACATTGTGGTCTGATCAGTATTGGGGTCTGTACATTGTGGTCTGATCAGTATTGGGGTCTGTACATTGTGGTCTGATCAGTATTGGCGTCTGATCAGTATTGGGGTCTGATCAGTATTGGGGTCTGATTAGTTTTGGGGTCTGTACATTGGTGTCTGATGCGTTTTATGCCTGTATTTTTATTTTGGGGTGTCACCGGTTTGGGGGTCTGCACATTTGGGACAGTTTTATCCAGTCTGTTATAGGTTATATTGTTACACTTTCTATCATTTCCTCTGCTGTTGGGGGTTGGGACCCCAAAAACACAGACAGGGCAGGGGGCAGTCAGAGTGGCAGTCTGCAGAGGAGAATGAGCAGGAAGGGCAGGGTTCTGAGGAGGCATCAGTGGCCCAGCCCGCTAGAATAAGCAACAAACATCAGCTACAGTATACAAGAACTGGAGCATACCCCATACCGAAAAAACAGAAAGACGGAGTAAGTGCAGGGCGTAGCGCGCCAGAGCAATATAATACTAGACCACGCCTCTAGCTCCGCCCAAAGTATAACTATACACCCAGTCCCCTTAATGCCCCCACAAAGTAATTATTCCCCTTTTATGCCACTACACAGTAGTTATGCCCAGATATGTGCCCCCACAGTAGTTATGCCCAGATATGTGCTCCCTTCACAGTAGTAATATCCAGATATCTGCCCCCTCACAGTACTTATGCCCAGATACGTGCCCCACCACAGTAGTTATACCAGATATGTGCCCCTCACAGTAGTTATACCCAGATATGTGCCTCTCACAGTAATTATACCAGATATGTGACCCCTCACAGTAGTTATACCAGATATGTGCCCCTCACAGTAGTTATGCCAGATATGTGCCCCTCACAGTAGTTATACCAGATATGTGACCCCTCACAGTAGTTATACCAGATATGTGCCCCTCACAGTAGTTATACCAGATATGTGCCCCCTCACAGTAGTTATACCAGATATGTGCTCCCTCACAGTAATATACCAGATATGTGCCCCTCACAGTAGTTATACCAGATATGTGCCCCTCACAGTAGTTATACCAGATATGTGCCCCTCACAGTAGTTATACCAGATATGTGCTCCCTCACAGTAATATACCAGATATGTGCCCCTCACAGTAGTTATACCAGATATGTGCCCCTCACAGTAGTTATACCAGATATGTGCCCCCTCACAGTAGTTATACCAGATATGTGCCCCCTCACAGTAGTTATACCAGATATGTGCCCCTCACAGTAGTGATACCAGATATGTGCCCCTCACGGTAGTTATACCAGATATGTGCCCCTCACGGTAGTTATACCAGATATATGCCCCTCACGGTAGTTATACCAGATATGTGCCCCTCACTGTAGTTATACCAGATATGTGCCCCTCACAGTAGTTATACCAGATATGTGCCCCCTCACAGTAGTTATATCCAGATATGTGCCCCTCACAGTAGTTATACCAGATATGTGCTCCCTCACAGTAATATACCATATATGTGCCCCTCACAGTAGTTATATCCAGATATGTGCCCCCTCACAGTAGTTATATCCAGATATGTGCCCCTCACAGTAGTTATACCAGATATGTGCTCCCTCACAGTAGTTATACCATATATGTGCCCCTCACAGTAGTTATACCAGATATGTGCCCCTCACAGTAGTTATACCAGATATGTGCCCCTCACAGTAGTTATACCAGATATGTGCCCCTCACAGTAGTTATACCAGATATGTGCCCCCTCACAGTAGTTATACCAGATGTGTGCCCCTCACAGTAGTTATACCAGATATGTGCCCCTCACAGTAGTTATACCAGATATGTGCCCCTCACGGTAGTTATACCAGATATGTGCCCCTCACGGTAGTTATACCAGATATGTGCCCCTCACGGTAGTTATACCAGATATGTGCCCCTCACAGTAGTTATACCAGATATGTGCCCCTCACGGTAGTTATACCAGATATGTGCCCCCTCACAGTAGTTATACCAGATATGTGCTCCCTCACAGTAGTTATACCATATATGTGCCCCTCACAGTAGTTATACCAGATATGTGCCCCTCACAGTAGTTATACCAGATATGTGCCCCTCACGGTAGTTATACCAGATATGTGCCCCTCACGGTAGTTATACCAGATATGTGCCCCCTCACAGTAGTTATACCCAGATATGTGCTCCCTCACAGTAATATACCAGATATGTGCCCCCTCACAGTAGTTATACCAGATATGTGCCCCTCACAGTAGTTATACCAGATATGTGCCCCCTCACAGTAGTTATACCAGATATGTGCCCCTCACAGTAGTTATGCCCAGATATGTGCCCCTCACAGTAGTTATACCAGATATGTGCCCCCTCACAGTAATATACCAGATATGTGCTCTCTCACAGTAATATACCAGATATGTGCCCCTCACAGTAGTTATACCAGATATGTGCCCCTCACAGTAGTTATACCAGATATGTGCCCCTCACAGTAGTTATACCAGATATGTGCCCCCTCACAGTAATATACCAGATATGTGCTCTCTCACAGTAATATACCAGATATGTGCCCCCTCACAGTAGTTATACCAGATATGTGCCCCTCACAGTAGTTATACCAGATATGTGCCCCCTCACAGTAATATACCAGATATGTGCTCTCTCACAGTAATATACCAGATATGTGCCCCTCACAGTAGTTATACCAGATATGTGCCCTCTCACAGTAATATACCAGATATGTGCCCCTCACAGTAGTTATACCAGATATGTGCCCCCTCACAGTAGATATGGATGAAGTAGTTATCCCATGGATGCAGAAACAGCTGAGAGCGGTACATTCATCAGCCCTTCTGACCGTAGGATAGCGCCACTGAGTTCCAGGACTGTTCCGCTCAATTTGGGACAGTTGCGAAGTTTGTGAGAGGTGTGGACTGTGATGTCATTATTGAGCCCTCCTCCCTCGTTCAGAGAGAACCTTCAGCAAAACAGGGCAAATAATAACGGACAGAAGAAACCCTCTAAACGGAGGCGCTGTGGGGGTGAGTTACCAAAACTGGGGTACAGCAGAACTGGCCTAGGTGCCCATATCAACCAATCAGATTCCTCCTTTCATTTTTCAGAGCTGCTTTAGAAAATGAAAGGATGAATCTGATTGGCTGCTATGGGCACCTAGGCCAGTTCTCCTTCACACCAGTTAGATAGATCTCCCCATTAGTGTTTCTTCACGCCGATGCGCCCTGAACGCACGTTCCACTGTTTAATATGGTTTAATGCTTCTGTTTCCACATTGTTATTTCTTTTAGATTTGTTCTATGGCACAATATACTGTGGGCCAATAAAACTACTGCCGAATTTCTGAGACTAATAGAAGCCATGCGTGATCAGGCGTGGCACTGTCCATCAGCAGCGGGAGTCAGCGGCTGGCGTGTCCGGTATATCCGGGCGCTCTCCTCCAGCCGGCTAATGATGGTCACAGACGTCCTGCGGGAGAATAGAGCGAAGTGGACGAAGTCAGCGCGGGGCGGGAGGCCACGTCTGAGACCCTCGCCATTAACCCTTTCTTAAGATGCAGACCAGTCCAGATAGATTCATGGACCTGCAGGACTGATCTTCAGGGACGCACTATCCCCGGTCCTTTGGGTACAATCCATCATGGGGCTGGTCACATTTTTATGATGTTCCTGTAAATTTCCGAATTTTTCAGGTATTGCTTAAGTACAACTCCCAACATGATCTCTGATCACTAGAAGAAGGTTAGAGGGGAGCAGCCGTCACATGGCGACCTCTCACCTCTGAGTGCGGAACCGGGCGTCACTGCATTCTCAAAAGATCCAGGGTCTGAGTGTAGCTGGCAGCTAGACCTGTCCTAGGTTACTAGTATAGCTTATATGTGTATACAGCTAGACCTGTCCTAGGTTACTAGTATAGCTTATATGTGTACACAGCTAGACCTGTCCTAGGTTACTAGTATAGCTTATATGTGTACACAGCTAGACCTGTCCTAGGTTACTAGTATAGCTTATATGTGTATACAGCTAGACCTGTCCTAGGTTACTAGTATAGCTTATATGTGTATACAGCTAGACCTGTCCTAGGTAACTAGTATAGCTTATATGTGTATACAGCTAGACCTGTCCTAGGTTACTAGTATAGCTTATATGTGTATACAGCTAGACCTGTCCTAGGTTACTAGTATAGCTTATATGTGTACACAGCTAGACCTGTCCTAGGTTACTAGTATAGCTTATATGTGTACATAGCTAGACCTGTCCTAGGTTACTAGTATAGCTTATATGTGTATACAGCTAGACCTGTCCTAGGTTACTAGTATAGCTTATATGTGTATACAGCTAGACCTGTCCTAGGTAACTAGTATAGCTTATATGTGTATACAGCTAGACCTGTCCTAGGTTACTAGTATAGCTTATATGTGTATACAGCTAGACCTGTCCTAGGTTACTAGTATAGCTTATATGTGTACACAGCTAGACCTGTCCTAGGTTACTAGTATAGCTTATATGTGTATACAGCTAGACCTGTCCTAGGTAACTAGTATAGCTTATATGTGTATACAGCTAGACCTGTCCTAGGTTACTAGTATAGCTTATATGTGTATACAGCTAGACCTGTCCTAGGTTACTAGTATAGCTTATATATGTATACAGCTAGACCTGTCCTAGGTTACTAGTATAGCTTATATGTGTATACAGCTAGACCTGTCCTAGGTTACTAGTATAGCTTATATGTGTACACAGCTACGACCTGTCCTAGGTTACTAGTATAGCTTATATGTGTATACAGCTAGACCTGTCCTAGGTTACTAGTATAGCTTATATGTGTATACAGCTAGACCTGTCCTAGGTTACTAGTATAGCTTATATGTGTATACAGCTAGACCTGTCCTAGGTTACTAGTATAGCTTATATGTGTATACAGCTAGACCTGTCCTAGGTTACTAGTATAGCTTATATGTGTATACAGCTAGACCTGTCCTAGGTTACTAGTATAGCTTATATGTGTATACAGCTAGACCTGTCCTAGGTTACTAGTATAGCTTATATGTGTATACAGCTAGACCTGTCCTAGGTTACTAGTATAGATTATATGTGTATACAGCTAAGCCCTGTACTAGGTTACTAGTATAGCTTATATGTGTTTACAGCTAGACCTGTCCTAGGTTACTAGTATAGCTTATATGTGTATACAGCTAGACCTGTCCTAGGTTACTAGTATAGCTTATATGTGTATACAGCTACGACCTGTCCTAGGTTACTAGTATAGCTTATATGTGTATACAGCTAAGACCTGTCCTAGGTTACTAGTATAGCTTATATGTGTATACAGCTAGACCTGTCCTAGGTTACTAGTATAGCTTATATGTGTATACAGCTAGACCTGTCCTAGGTTGCTAGTATAGCTTATATGTGTATACAGCTAGACCTGTCCTAGGTTGCTAGTATAGCTTATATGTGTATACAGCTAGACCTGTCCTAGGTTACTAGTATAGCTTATATGTGTATACAGCTAGACCTGTCCTAGGTTACTAGTATAGCTTATATGTGTATACAGCTAGACCTGTCCTAGGTTACTAGTATAGCTTATATGTGTATACAGCTAGACCTGTCCTAGGTTACTAGTATAGCTTATATGTGTATACAGCTAGACCTGTCCTAGGTTACTAGTATAGCTTATATGTGTATACAGCTAGACCTGTCCTAGGTTACTAGTATAGCTTATATGTGTATACAGCTAGACCTGTCCTAGGTTACTAGTATAGCTTATATGTGTATACAGCTAGACCTGTCCTAGGTTACTAGTATAGCTTATATGTGTATACAGCTAGACCTGTCCTAGGTTACTAGTATAGCTTATATGTGTATACAGCTAGACCTGTCCTAGGTTACTAGTATAGCTTATATGTGTATACAGCTAGACCTGTCCTAGGTTACTAGTATAGATTATATGTGTATACAGCTAAGCCCTGTACTAGGTTACTAGTATAGCTTATATGTGTTTACAGCTAGACCTGTCCTAGGTTACTAGTATAGCTTATATGTGTATACAGCTAGACCTGTCCTAGGTTACTAGTATAGCTTATATGTGTATACAGCTACGACCTGTCCTAGGTTACTAGTATAGCTTATATGTATATACAGCTAGACCTGTCCTAGGTTACTAGTATAGCTTATATGTGTATACAGCTAGACCTGTCCTAGGTTACTAGTATAGCTTATATGTGCATACAGCTAAGACCTGTCCTAGGTTACTAGTATAGCTTATATGTGTATACAGCTAGACCTGTCCTAGGTTACTAGTATAGCTTATATGTGTATACAGCTAGACCTGTCCTAGGTTACTAGTATAGCTTATATGTGCATACAGCTAAGACCTGTCCTAGGTTACTAGTATAGCTTATATGTGTATACAGCTAGACCTGTCCTAGGTTACTAGTATAGCTTATATGTGTATACAGCTAGACCTGTCCTAGGTTGCTAGTATAGCTTATATGTGTATACAGCTAGACCTGTCCTAGGTTACTAATATAGCTTATATGTGTATACAGCTAGACCTGTCCTAGGTTACTAGTATAGCTTATATGTGTATACAGCTAGACCTGTCCTAGGTTACTAGTATAGCTTATATGTGTATACAGCTAGACCTGTCCTAGGTTACCAATATAGCTTATATGTGTATACAGCTAAGCCCTGTCCTAGGTTACTAGTATAGATTATATGTGTATACAGCTAGACCTGTCCTAGGTTACTAGTATAGCTTATATGTGTATACAGCTAGACCTGTCCTAGGTTACTAGTATAGCTTATATGTGTATACAGCTAAGCCCTGTCCTAGGTTACTAGTATAGCTTATATGTGTATACAGCTAGACCTGTCCTAGGTTACTAGTATAGCTTATATGTGTATACAGCTAGACCTGTCCTAGGTTACTAGTATAGCTTATATGTGTATACAGCTAGCCCTGTCCTAGGTTACTAGTATAGCTTATATGTGTATACAGCTAGCCCTGTCCTAGGTTACTAGTATAGATTATATGTGTATACAGCTAGACCTGTCATAGGTAACTAGTATAGCTTATATGTGTATACAGCTAGACCTGTCCTAGGTTACTAGTATAGCTTATATGTGTATACAGCTAGACCTGTCCTAGATTACTAGTATAGCTTATATGTGTATACAGCTAAGCCCTGTCCTAGGTTACTAGTATAGCTTATATGTGTATACAGCTAGACCTGTCCTAGGTTACTAGTATAGCTTATATGTGTATACAGCTACACCTGTCCTAGGTTACTAGTATAGCTTATATGTGTATACAGCTAGACCTGTCCTAGGTTACTAGTATAGCTTATATGTGTATACAGCTAAGCCCTGTCCTAGGTTGCTAGTATAGCTTATATGTGTATACAGCTAGACCTGTCCTAGGTTACTAGTATAGCTTATATGTGTATACAGCTAGACCTGTCCTAGGTTACTAGTATAGCTTATATGTGTATACAGCTAGACCTGTCCTAGGTTACTAGTATAGCTTATATGTGTATACAGCTAGACCTGTCCTAGGTTACTAGTATAGCTTATATGTGTATACAGCTAGACCTGTCCTAGGTTACTAGTATAGCTTATATGTGTATACAGCTAGACCTGTCCTAGGTTACTAGTATAGCTTATATGTGTATACAGCTAGACCTGTCCTAGGTTACTAGTATAGCTTATATGTGTATACAGCTAGACCTGTCCTAGGTTACTAGTATAGCTTATATGTGTATACAGCTAGACCTGTCCTAGGTTACTAGTATAGCTTATATGTGTATACAGCTAGACCTGTCCTAGGTTACTAGTATAGCTTATATGTGTATACAGCTAGACCTGTCCTAGGTTACTAGTATAGATTATATGTGTATACAGCTAAGCCCTGTACTAGGTTACTAGTATAGCTTATATGTGTTTACAGCTAGACCTGTCCTAGGTTACTAGTATAGCTTATATGTGTATACAGCTAGACCTGTCCTAGGTTACTAGTATAGCTTATATGTGTATACAGCTACGACCTGTCCTAGGTTACTAGTATAGCTTATATGTGTATACAGCTAAGACCTGTCCTAGGTTACTAGTATAGCTTATATGTGTATACAGCTAGACCTGTCCTAGGTTACTAGTATAGCTTATATGTGTATACAGCTAGACCTGTCCTAGGTTGCTAGTATAGCTTATATGTGTATACAGCTAGACCTGTCCTAGGTTACTAGTATAGCTTATATGTGTATACAGCTAGACCTGTCCTAGGTTACTAGTATAGCTTATATGTGTATACAGCTAGACCTGTCCTAGGTTACTAGTATAGCTTATATGTGTATACAGCTAGACCTGTCCTAGGTTACTAGTATAGCTTATATGTGTATACAGCTAGACCTGTCCTAGGTTACTAGTATAGCTTATATGTGTATACAGCTAGACCTGTCCTAGGTTACTAGTATAGCTTATATGTGTATACAGCTAGACCTGTCCTAGGTTACTAGTATAGCTTATATATGTATACAGCTAGACCTGTCCTAGGTTACTAGTATAGCTTATATGTGTATACAGCTAGACCTGTCCTAGGTTACTAGTATAGCTTATATGTGTATACAGCTAGACCTGTCCTAGGTTACCAATATAGCTTATATGTGTATACAGCTAAGCCCTGTCCTAGGTTACTAGTATAGATTATATGTGTATACAGCTAGACCTGTCCTAGGTTACTAGTATAGCTTATATGTGTATACAGCTAGACCTGTCCTAGGTTACTAGTATAGCTTATATGTGTATACAGCTAGACCTGTCCTAGGTTACTAGTATAGCTTATATGTGTATACAGCTAGACCTGTCCTAGGTTACCAATATAGCTTATATGTGTATACAGCTAAGCCCTGTCCTAGGTTACTAGTATAGCTTATATGTGTATACAGCTAGACCTGTCCTAGGTTACCAATATAGCTTATATGTGTATACAGCTAAGCCCTGTCCTAGGTTACTAGTATAGATTATATGTGTATACAGCTAGACCTGTCCTAGGTTACTAGTATAGCTTATATGTGTATACAGCTAGACCTGTCCTAGGTTACTAGTATAGCTTATATGTGTATACAGCTAGACCTGTCCTAGGTTACTAGTATAGCTTATATGTGTATACAGCTAGACCTGTCCTAGGTTACCAATATAGCTTATATGTGTATACAGCTAAGCCCTGTCCTAGGTTACTAGTATAGCTTATATGTGTATACAGCTAGACCTGTCCTAGGTTACCAATATAGCTTATATGTGTATACAGCTAAGCCCTGTCCTAGGTTACTAGTATAGATTATATGTGTATACAGCTAGACCTGTCCTAGGTTACTAGTATAGCTTATATGTGTATACAGCTAGACCTGTCCTAGGTTACTAGTATAGCTTATATGTGTATACAGCTAGACCTGTCCTAGGTTACTAGTATAGCTTATATGTGTATACAGCTAGACCTGTCCTAGGTTACCAATATAGCTTATATGTGTATACAGCTAAGCCCTGTCCTAGGTTACTAGTATAGCTTATATGTGTATACAGCTAGACCTGTCCTAGGTTACTAGTATAGCTTATATGTGTATACAGCTAGACCTGTCCTAGGTTACTAGTATAGCTTATATGTGTATACAGCTAGCCCTGTCCTAGGTTACTAGTATAGCTTATATGTGTATACAGCTAGCCCTGTCCTAGGTTACTAGTATAGATTATATGTGTATACAGCTAGACCTGTCCTAGGTAACTAGTATAGCTTATATGTGTATACAGCTAGACCTGTCCTAGGTTACTAGTATAGCTTATATGTGTATACAGCTAGACCTGTCCTAGATTACTAGTATAGCTTATATGTGTATACAGCTAAGCCCTGTCCTAGGTTACTAGTATAGCTTATATGTGTATACAGCTAGACCTGTCCTAGGTTACTAGTATAGCTTATATGTGTATACAGCTAGACCTGTCCTAGGTTACTAGTATAGCTTATATGTGTATACAGCTAGACCTGTCCTAGGTTACTAGTATAGCTTATATGTGTATACAGCTAAGCCCTGTCCTAGGTTACTAGTATAGCTTATATGTGTATACAGCTAGACCTGTCCTAGGTTACTAGTATAGCTTATATGTGTATACAGCTAGACCTGTCCTAGGTTACTAGTATAGCTTATATGTGTATACAGCTAGCCCTGTCCTAGGTTACTAGTATAGCTTATATGTGTATACAGCTAGCCCTGTCCTAGGTTACTAGTATAGATTATATGTGTATACAGCTAGACCTGTCCTAGGTACTAGTATAGCTTATATGTGTATACAGCTAGACCTGTCCTAGGTTACTAGTATAGCTTATATGTGTATACAGCTAGACCTGTCCTAGATTACTAGTATAGCTTATATGTGTATACAGCTAAGCCCTGTCCTAGGTTACTAGTATAGCTTATATGTGTATACAGCTAGACCTGTCCTAGGTTACTAGTATAGCTTATATGTGTATACAGCTAGACCTGTCCTAGGTTACTAGTATAGCTTATATGTGTATACAGCCAGACCTGTCCTAGGCTACTAGTATAGCTTATATGTGTATACAGCTATGACCTGTCCTAGGTTACTAGTATAGCTTATATGTGTATACAGCTAAGACCTGTCCTAGGTAACTAGTATAGCTTATATGTGTATACAGCTAGACCTGTCCTAGGTTACTAGTATAGCGTATATGTGTATACAGCTAGACCTGTCCTAGGTTACTAGTATAGCTTATATGTGTATACAGCTAGACCTGTCCTAGGTTACTAGTATAGCTTATATGTGTATACAGCTAGACCTGTCCTAGGTTACTAGTATAGCTTATATGTGTATACAGCTAGACCTGTCCTAGGTAACTAGTATAGCTTATATGTGTATACAGCTAGACCTGTCCTAGGTTACTAGTATAGCTTATATGTGTATACAGCTAAGACCTGTCCTAGGTTACTAGTATAGCTTATATGTGTATACAGCTAGACCTGTCCTAGGTTACTAGTATAGCTTATATGTGTATACAGCTAGACCTGTCCTAGGTTACTAGTATAGCTTATATGTGTATACAGCTAGACCTGTCCTAGGTTACTAGTATAGCTTATATGTGTATACAGCTAGACCTGTCCTAGGCTACTAGTATAGCTTATATGTGTATACAGCTAGACCTGTCCTAGGTTACTAGTATAGCTTATATGTGTATACAGCTAAGACCTGTCTTAGGTTACTAGTATAGCTTATATGTGTATACAGCTAGACCTGTCCTAGGTTACTAGTATAGCTTATATGTGTATACAGCTAGACCTGTCCTAGGTTACTAGTATAGCTTATATGTGTATACAGCTAGACCTGTCCTAGGTTACTAGTATAGCTTATATGTGTATACAGCTAGACCTGTCCTAGGTTACTAGTATAGCTTATATGTGTATACAGCTAGACCTGTCCTTGGTTACTAGTATAGCTTATATGTGTATACAGCTAGACCTGTCCTAGGTTACTAGTATAGCTTATATGTGTATACAGCTAGACCTGTCCTAGGTTACTAGTATAGCTTATATGTGTATACAGCTAGACCTGTCCTAGGTTACTAGTATAGCTTATATGTGTATACAGCTAGACCTGTCCTAGATTACTAGTATAGCTTATATGTGTATACAGCTAAGACCTGTACTAGGTACTAGTATAGCTTATATGTGTATACAGCTAGACCTGTCCTAGGTTACTAGTATAGCTTATATGTGTATACAGCTAGACCTGTCCTAGGTTACTAGTATAGCTTATATGTGTATACAGCTAAGCCCTGTCCTAGGTTACTAGTATAGCTTATATGTGTATACAGCTAAGACCTGTCCTAGGTTACTAGTATAGCTTATATGTGTATACAGCTAAGCCTGGGAATTACCTTAATACAGTTCCTATGTTTATGTGTCAGACAATAGCAGAGTTATTTTCTGTGACATCATGTTTTGGATATCATAAAACTTTTATATTTTGTGTTCATAGAAGCAGAAAAAGATAATATGCCTTTACAATTCATTTTGTAATGTAGGGTAAGCTCAGTGACCCAGCAGAAACAACAGAATGCAAAGAGTTAATCTGTTGTTGCTGGGCAGAAGTCTAGACCAATCACAGCCAGCTTCTCACACAGCAAGAGTTTTCACCAATCACGGCCAGCCTCACACACAGCCTGTCTGGGAATTCCCCTAGCAGGAGCTGCTAGAATCATTATTCACCAGAGACAGGAGCTGAACAGACACACAGTTCCAGTCAGAGTCCAGTTTTATGGGAACAAGAGGGCAAAATAGGTATTTAGAACAGTTATATAATGCTCATATTGTTAGTATTGTGTTTAGAACTGTATACTAAACCAGTTATATATGAGTTTACTGGAGGACACCCGACCATGTCGGTAGGGTGAACAGGGACTGAAGGTCCACCTTCCCAGGTCCCCTATCCTTGTTTTGTAGGGCCCCATGGTATTGGCCTTGGTTTGGTGCCTGGGGGTTAATGGTTTCATCCTGCAGGAAGGGGCGTGCTGCTTATGTGCCCCTTTATAAGCCTACCTACTGCATCCTGTACTACATACCTACTACATCCAGTACTACATACCTACTACATCCAGTACTACATACCTACTACATCCAGTACTACATACCTACTACATCCAGTACTACATACCTACTGCATCCAGTACTATATACCTACTGCATCCAGTACTATAGACCTACTGCATCCAGTACTATATACCTACTGCATCCAGTACTACATAGCTACTGCATCCAGTACTACATAGCTACTGCATCCAGTACTACATAGCTACTGCATCCAGTACATACTGTGACAAAATGAGAGGTTTGGTCTGGGAAAACAGGTATTTTCCTTCCAGCATGTGCGGCTGGGCTGATTTACAGCCAGGTGAGGGCAAATACCGGACCGGATTTTAAGTGCCGGTGTAACGGTCGCGTACACACACACACAGGGGGAAGGGAAGTGACCACTGTGCTCCACCCTTACCCCTGGCCCTGCCTACTTGCCTCGCGAGTCCTAATGACAGGGGACAACTGGACGGCAATCCCTAGCTTGAAATAAGTGCAGGGATGACAGACAGACAAACAGAACGTGAACGGACCGAGTCAATACCAGGAAAGTTACAAAGTACAAATGGAGCAAGCAGAGAATAGTCAGGAGAAGCCGGGGTCATAAATACCAGGAGAGTCGTGAAGTACCAAAGGAGTCAGCAGAGGATCGTCAGGAGGAGGTCGGGGTCAGAATACCAGGAGAGCAGGCAGAGGATCGTCAGGAATTCAGCAGGAGGTAAGTACGCCAGGAAATACAAAATCATAGGTGGAACCTAAATTAACAGGCAACCTGTGGCCAGCAGGCTGCCTGTATTTATAGTGGGGAGTGAGGGTCATGTGACGTAGCCAGCGTCACATGACCGACAGACCAACCAGTCGAGCACCGAGTGATCAGCTCGGCGCTCAAGGCAGACTTGGGAGCAGGGAACCTCCCAGCTAGAAAAGCCGCCCTGGGAACGAGGTCAAAGACAGATCCGAAGCTAAGCAGCAGGTCTGCGGCTAATGGGAAACCGAGTGCACCTTCGGAACCCCGATACAGTACCCCCCCTTTTACGAGGGGCCACCGGACCCAAGTCTTCAGGCGATGGCCTTTGAGGGTGTTCTAAATGAAATTTTCGAACAAGTCTAGGAGCATGAACCTCCCTGGCAGGTACCCAAGATCTCTCTTCAGGTCCATACCCCTTCCAGTGAATCAGGTACTGCAAGGAATTATGCATCTTCCTGACATCCACTATTTTAGACACCACATACTCGACAGCATCATTAAAAAGAACCAGCGGAGGCGAGGCTTTCGATGGTACTACAGGTTCAAAATATTTTTTAAGTACTGATTTATGGAACTCATTATGAATGTGGAATGACTCGGGCATCTCCAACCTAAATGATACCGGGTTAATCACCTCCGTGATCTTATATGGTCCAATAAAACGAGGAGCAAACTTTTTAGAATCTACCTTAAGAGAGAGATTCTTGGAGGACAACCATACCTTATCCCCAACCTGAAAATTCACCCCCCTTGAACGTCTCCTATCGGCCTTGAGTTTCTGAGAACTTTGAGCCTTTTCTAAGTTCGATTGAACCCGGGCCCAAACTGTGCACAGTTCAGAGGAGAGCCTATCCGTCTCAGGGTTAGAGGAGGAGACTGATGACCCAGAATAAAAACGGGGATGGAAACCATGGTTACAAAAGAAAGGTGAAACCCCAGCAGAAGAATTGACACGGTTATTCAAAGTAAATTCAGCCAGTGGAAGAAATTTCACCAATAATTGCTGGTCATCAGCAACATACAACCTCAAGAATTGTTCCACAGACTGATTAAGACGTTCAGTCTGCCCATTACTCTCAGGGTGGTAGGCAGAAGAAAAAGACAATGAAATTTGACATTTTTGACAGAGGGCCCTCCAGAATTTGGACACAAACTGCACACCCCTGTCAGAAACAATATTTTCCGGGATACCATGCAATCGAACAATTTCTTTCACAAAAATAGACGCCAGGGTTTTGGCATTCGGGAGTTTAGACAGGGGAATGAAATGGACCATCTTGCTAAACCTATCGACCACTACCCAAACTACCGTCTTACCCTCCGCCGGCGGTAGGTCAGTTATAAAGTCGAGATATGGGACCAGGGTCTACTGGGAATTGGTAGGGGTCGTAGGTTACCAGCAGGGCGAGTCCTAGGTGTCTTGGACCTGGCACAAACCTCACAGGCTGACACGTAGGACTTGACATCCCTAAATAGAGTGGGCCACCAATAAGATCTAGAAACCAGATCCTTAGTGCCCTCAACACCCGGATGTCCACAAAAGGCAGAATCGTGACACTCACCCAACAGCTGGAGACGAAATTGTACGGGAACAAACAACTTACCTGTTGGGGTGTATACCGGTGCCAGATGTTGTTCAGACCTAATGCGAGCCGAGATATCCTGGGTTAGAGCTGCCATGAAGATTTTTGCTGGTAGGATGGATTCAGGTGGTACCTCAGTAGGTTGAAAAGCATGGAAGCTCTGAGATAATGCGTCCGCCTTCACATTTTTACTTCCCGGCCTGAACGTAATGGAAAAATCAAAACGAGTAAAAAACAGAGCCCATCTGGCTTGACAGTGATTCAACCTTTTTGCAGACTCAAGAAACATAAGGTTTTTATGGTCAGTTACACAATGCTTTGCCCCCTCCAGAAAATGCCTCCACTCCTCAAATGCCCATTTAATGGCCAGCAGCTCCCTATTCCCTATGTCGTAGTTTCTCTCCGTGGGGGAGAATTTCCTGGAGAAGAAGGCACATGGTCTCAGGTTAGTGAGGCTAGCAGGACCTTGTGAAAGGACTGCTCCTGCGCCGTCCTCGGACGCATCCACCTCCACAATAAAAGGTCTCTCCTGATCAGGCTGGATCAGAATGGGAGCGCTACTGAATGCCTTTTTAATTTTTCAAATGAAGAAATGGCCTCAGTAGACCAATTCTCCAAATCCGCCCCTTTCTTAGTAAGGTCGGTCAATGGTTTAGCAATTACGGAAAAATTCATAATAAATTTACGATAGTAATTGGCGAAACCTAAGAACCGTTGTAAGGCCTTTAAGGATGAAGGTCTTATCCATTCCTTAATTGCTAGTACCTTACCAGGATCCATCTTGAAGGCGTGAGGAGTCAGAACATGCCCTAGAAACAGAATCTCCTGTACACCAAAGACACATTTCTCTTGCTTAGCGGATAGCTGATTCTCCCTCAACACCTCTAATACTTGTTTAACATGAGACACATGGGATTCGAAGTCAGGAGAGAATATCAAAATGTCGCCAATATAGACGATAACAAATTTACCTAAGAACTCCCTAAGAATGTCATTCATGAAGTTTTGGAACACAGCTGGGGCAATGCTGAGTCCAAAAGGCATCACCTGATATTCAAAGTGTCCTGCCGGAGTATTGAACACCGTCTTCCATTCGTCTC
The DNA here is from genome assembly GCF_014858855.1 of Bufo gargarizans. Lineage (NCBI taxonomy): Eukaryota > Metazoa > Chordata > Amphibia > Anura > Bufonidae > Bufo > Bufo gargarizans. The sequence goes on from NC_058084.1 coordinate 1,679,561, forward strand.
CCTCCTTGATTCGGATTAGATTGTATGCCTCTTTCAGGTCAATTCTTGGAAAACCAGGTTGCCCCCAGAACCTGGTTAAATAAATCCGGAATCAATGGGAGAGAGTATCTATTCTGGACAGTGATTTTATTTAATCTCCGGTAATCGATACATGGCCTAAGACCACCATCTTTTCTCTTAACGAAGAAAACCCCCGCCCCCATAGGAGAGACAGAAGGTCTAATATGCCCTTTACCAAGGCTCTCCTTAATATAATCTTCCATGGCCTTGCGTTCGGGCTTAGAAAGATTATAAATTCACCCCTTAGGAAACTTGGCCCCCTCTACTAGCTCTATAGTACAATCATAAGGTCTATGGGGGGGGGTAGAACCTCTGGGGTTGGTGATGAGAATACATCAGAATATTCCCTAACAACAGTGGGTAAAGAATCTGACTTTACTGAGACCCCAGCCTGTACCGCGGACAAGCACGAGTCACACTTAGGCCCCCATCTCACCAACTCCCCCTTGGACCAATCTATAGTAGGGTTATGTAGTCGGAGCCAAGGCAACCCTAGTACCACCTCAGCCGGTAGGTTCTCCAGGACAAAAAGGGAACATCTCTCTGAGTGGCACACACCCACGGTTAGAGAAATCTCTGAGGTACATGAGCTCACCGTACCACCAATAAGAGGAGTAGCATCATGACAAGGATAGGAGTTGGTAAAGCAAACATTGGAATACCCTCAGTAGTGCCTCAGTAGTTATAATGCCCCCTGTAGTGCCCCAGTAGTTATAATGCCCTCTGTAGTGCCCCAGTAGTTATAATGCCCCCTATAGTGCCCCAGTAGTTATAATGCCCCTATAGTGCCCCAGTAGTTATAATGCCCCCTGTAGTGCCCCAGTAGTTATAATGCACTCTGTAGTGCCCCAGTAGTTATAATGCTCCCTGTAGTACCTCAGTAGTTATAATGCCCCCTATAGTGCCCCAGTAGTTATAATGCCCCTGTAGTGCCCCAGTAGTTATAATGCCCCCTGTAGTGCCCCAGTAGTTATAATGCCCCCTGTAGTGTCCCAGTAGTTATAATGCCCCCTGTAGTGTCCCAGTAGTTATAATGCCCCCTGTAGTGCCCCAGTAGTTATAATGCCCTCTGTAGTGCCCCAGTAGTTATAATGCCCTCTGTAGTGCCTCAGTAGTTATAATGCCTCCTGTAGTGCCCCGATAGTTATAATGCCCCCTGTAGTGCCTCAGTAGTTATAGTGCCCACTGTAGTGCCCGAGTAGTTATAATGCCTTCTGTAGTGCCTCAGTAGTGATAATGCTCCCTGTAGTGCCCCAGTAGTTATAATGCCCCCTGTAGTGCCCCAGTAGTTATAATGCCCTCTGTAGTGCCCGAGTAGTTATAATGCCTTCTGTAGTGCCTCAGTAGTGATAATGCCCCCTGTAGTGCCTTAGCAGTTATAATGCCCCCTGTAGTGCCTCAGTAGTTATAATGCCCCCTGTAGTGCCCCAGTAGTTATAATGCCCACTGTAGTGCCCCGATAGTTATAATGCCCCCTGTAGTGCCTCAGTAGTTATACTGCCTCCTGTAGTGCCTCAGTAGTTATAATGCCTTCTATAGTGCCCCAGTAGTTATAATGCCCTCTGTAGTGCCTCAGTAGTTATAATGCCCCCTGTAGTGCCTCAGTAGTTATAATGCCCCCTGTAGTGCCCCAGTAGTTATAATGCCCTCTGTAGTGCCCCAGTAGTTATAATGCCCTCTGTAGTGCCTCAGTAGTTATAATGCCCCCTGTAGTGCCCCAGTAGTTATAATGCCCTCTGTAGTGCCCCAGTAGTTATAATGCCCTCTGTAGTGCCCCAGTAGTTATAATGCTCCCTGTAGTGCCTCAGTAGTTATAATGCCCCCTATAGTGGCCCAGTAGTTATAATGCCCCCTGTAGTGCCTCAGTAGTTATAATGCCCTCTGTAGTGCCCCAGTAGTTATAATGCCCTCTGTAGTGCCCCAGTAGTTATAATGCCCCCTGTAGTGCCTCAGTAGTTATAATGCCTCCTGTAGTGCCTCAGTAGTTATAATGCCTTCTATAGTGCCCCAGTAGTTATAATGCCCTCTGTAGTGCCTCAGTAGTTATAATGCCCCCTGTAGTGCCTCAGTAGTTATAATGCCCCCTGTAGTGCCCCAGTAGTTATAATGCCCTCTGTAGTGCCCCAGTAGTTATAATGCCCTCTGTAGTGCCCCAGTAGTTATAATGCTCCCTGTAGTGCCCCAGTAGTTATAATGCCCTCTGTAGTGCCCCAGTAGTTATAATGCCCTCTGTAGTGCCCCAGTAGTTATAATGCACCCTGTAGTGCCTCAGTAGTTATAATGCCCCCTATAGTGGCCCAGTAGTTATAATGCCCCCTGTAGTGCCTCAGTAGTTATAATGCCCTCTGTAGTGCCCCAGTAGTTATAATGCCCCCTGTAGTGCCCCAGTAGTTATAATGCCCTCTGTAGTGCCCCAGTAGTTATAATGCCTCCTGTAGTGCCCCAGTAGTTATAATGCCCTCTGTAGTGCCCCAGTAGTTATAATGCTCCCTGTAGTGCCTCAGTAGTTATAATGCCTCCTGCAGCTCCCCAGTAGTTATAATGCCCACTGTAGTGCCTCAGTAGTTATAATGCCCCCTATAGTGCCCCAGTAGTTATAATGCCCCCTGTAGTGCCCCAGTAGTTATAATGCCCTCTGTAGTGCCCCAGTAGTTATAATGCCCCCTGTAGTGCCCCAGTAGTTATAATGCCCTCTGTAGTGCCCCAGTAGTTATAATGCCCCCTATAGTGCCCCAGTAGTTATAATGCCTCCTGTAGTGCCCCAGTAGTTATAATGCCCTCTGTAGTGCCCCAGTAGTTATAATGCCCCCTGTAGTGCCTCAGTAGTTATAATGCCCCCTATAGTGCCCCAGTAGTTATAATGCCCCCTGTAGTGCCCCAGTAGTTATAATGCCCTCTGCAGCGCCCCAGTAGCTATAATATCCCCTGTAGTGCCCCAGTAGTTATAATGCCCCCTGTAGTGCCCCAGTAGTTATAATGCCCCCTGTAGTGCCTCAGTAGTTATAATGCCCCCTGTAGTGCCTCAGTAGTTATAATGCCCTAGCCTCATAGTTATAATGCCCTGTAGTGCCCCAGTAGTTATAATGCCTTCTGTAGTGCCCCAGTAGTTATAATGCCCCCTGTAGTGCCCCTGTAGTTATAATGCCCTCTGTAGTGCCCCAGTAGTTATAATGCCCTCTGTAGTGCCCCAGTAGTTATAATGCCCCCTGTAGTGCCCCTGTAGTTATAATGCCCTCTGTAGTGCCCCAGTAGTTATAATGCCCTCTGTAGTGCCCCAGTAGTTATAATGCCCTCTGTAGTACCTCAGTAGTTATAATGCCCCCTATAGTGCCCCAGTAGTTATAATGCCCCCTGTAGTGCCCCAGTAGTTATAATGCCCTCTGTAGTGCCCCAGTAGTTATAATGCTCCCTGTAGTGCCTCAGTAGTTATAATGCCCCCTTTAGTGCCCCAGTAGTTATAATGCCCCCTGTAGTGCCCCAGTAGTTATAATGCCCCCTGTAGTGCCCCAGTAGTTATAATGCCCCCTGTAGTGCCTCAGTAGTTATAATGCCCTCTGTAGTGCCCCAGTAGTTATAATGCCCCCTGTAGTGCCCCAGTAGTTATAATGCCCCCTGTAGTGCCCCAGTAGTTATAATGCCCTCTGTAGTGTCCCAGTAGTTATAATGCCCTCTGTAGTGCCCCAGTAGTTATAATGCCCCCTGTAGTGCCTCAGTAGTTATAATGCCCCCTGTAGTGCCCCAGTAGTTATAATGCCCCCTGTAGTGCCCCAGTAGTTATAATGCCCCCTGTAGTGCCCCAGTAGTTATAATGCACTCTGTAGTGCCCCAGTAGTTATAATGCCCCCTGTAGTGCCTCAGTAGTTATAATGCCCCCTGTAGTGCCCCAGTAGTTATAATGCCCCCTGTAGTGCCCCAGTAGTTATAATGCCCCCTGTAGTGCCCCAGTAGTTATAATGCCCCCTGTAGTGTCCCAGTAGTTATAATGCCCCCTGTAGTGCCCCAGTAGTTATAATGCCCACTGTAGTGCCCCGATAGTTATAATGCCCCCTGTAGTGCCTCAGTAGTTATAATGCCTCCTGTAGTGCCTCAGTAGTTATAATGCCTCCTGTAGTGCCTCAGTAGTTATAATGCCCACTGTAGTGCCCCGATAGTTATAATGCCCCCTGTAGTGCCTCGGTAGTTATAATGCCCTCTGTAGTGCCTCAGTAGTTATAATGCCCACTGTAGTGCCCCGATAGTTATAATGCCCCCTGTAGTGCCCCAGTAGTTATAATGCCCCCTGTAGTGCCTCAGTAGTTATAATGCCCTCTGTAGTGCCTCAGTAGTTATAATGCCCCCTGTAGTGCCTCAGTAGTTATAATGCCCCCTGTAGTGCCTCAGTAGTTATAATGCCCCCTGTAGTGCCCCAGTAGTTATAATGCCCCCTGTAGTGCCTCAGTAGTTATAATGCCCCCTGTAGTGCCTCAGTAGTTATAATGCCCCCTGTAGTGCCTCAGTAGTTATAATGCCCCCTGTAGTGCCCCAGTAGTGATAATGCCCCCTGTAGTGCCTCAGTAGTTATAATGCCCCCTGTAGTGCCTCAGTAGTTATAATGCCCTCTGTATTGCCCCAGTAGTTATAATGCCCCCTTGTAGTGCCCCCAGTAGTTATAGTGCCTCAGTAGTTATAATGCCCCCTGTAGTGCCTCAGTAGTTATAATGCCTTCTGTAGTGCCTCAGTAGTTATAATGCCTTCTGTAGTGCCCCAGTAGTTATAATGCCCCCTGTAGTGCCCCAGTAGTTATAATGCCCCCTGTAGTGCCCCAGTAGTTATAATGCCCCCTGTAGTGCCCCAGTAGTTATAATGCCCCCTGTAGTGCCCCAGTAGTTATAATGCCCCCTGTAGTGCCCCAGTAGTTATAATGCACTCTGTAGTGCCCCAGTAGTTATAATGCCCCCTGTAGTGCCTCAGTAGTTATAATGCCCCCTGTAGTGCCCCAGTAGTTATAATGCCCCCTGTAGTGCCCCAGTAGTTATAATGCCCCCTGTAGTGCCCCAGTAGTTATAATGCCCCCTGTAGTGTCCCAGTAGTTATAATGCCCCCTGTAGTGCCCCAGTAGTTATAATGCCCACTGTAGTGCCCCGATAGTTTATAATGCCCCTGTAGTGCCTCAGTAGTTATAATGCCTCCTGTAGTGCCTCAGTAGTTATAATGCCTCCTGTAGTGCCTCAGTAGTTATAATGCCCACTGTAGTGCCCCGATAGTTATAATGCCCCCTGTAGTGCCTCGGTAGTTATAATGCCCTCTGTAGTGCCTCAGTAGTTATAATGCCCACTGTAGTGCCCCGATAGTTATAATGCCCCCTGTAGTGCCCCAGTAGTTATAATGCCCCCTGTAGTGCCTCAGTAGTTATAATGCCCTCTGTAGTGCCTCAGTAGTTATAATGCCCCCTGTAGTGCCTCAGTAGTTATAATGCCCCCTGTAGTGCCTCAGTAGTTATAATGCCCCCTGTAGTGCCCCAGTAGTTATAATGCCCCCTGTAGTGCCTCAGTAGTTATAATGCCCCCTGTAGTGCCTCAGTAGTTATAATGCCCCCTGTAGTGCCTCAGTAGTTATAATGCCCCCTGTAGTGCCTCAGTAGTTATAATGCCCCCTGTAGTGCCTCAATAGTTATAATGCCCTCTGTATTGCCCAGTAGTTATAATGCCCCTTGTAGTGCCCCCAGTAGTTAGAGTGCCTCAGTAGTTATATGCCCCCTGTAGTGCCTCAGTAGTTATAATGCCTTCTGTAGTGCCTCAGTAGTTATAATGCCTTCTGTAGTGCCCCAGTAGTTATAATGCCCCTGTAGTGCCCCAGTAGTTATAATGCCCCCTGTAGTGCCCCAGTAGTTATAATGCCCTCTGTAGTGCCCCAGTAGTTATAATGCCCCCTGTAGTGCCCCAGTAGTTATAATGCCCCCTGTAGTGCCCCAGTAGTTATAATGCCCTCTGTAGTGCCCCAGTAGTTATAATGCCCCTGTAGTGCCTCAGTAGTTATAATGCCCCCTGTAGTGCCTCAGTAGTTATAATGCCTCCTGTAGTGCCCCAGTAGTTATAATGCCTCCTGTAGTGCCCCAGTAGTTATAATGCCCCCTGTAGTGCCTCAGTAGTTATAATGCCTCCTGTAGTGCCCCAATAGTTATAATGCCTCCTGTAGTGCCCTAGTAGTTATAATGCCCTCTGTATTGCCCCAGTAGTTATAATGCCCCCTGTAGTGCCCCAGTAGTTATAATGCCCCCTGTAGTGCCTCAGTAGTTATAATGCCCTCTGTAGTGTCCCAGTAGTTATAATGCCCCCTGTAGTGCCTCAGTAGTTATAATGCCCCCTGTAGTGCCCCAGTAGTTATAATGCCCCCTGTAGTGCCCCAGTAGTTATAATGCCCCCTGTAGTGCCTCAGTAGTTATAATGCCTCCTGTAGTGCCCCAGTAGTTATAATGCCTCCTGTAGTGCCCCAGTAGTTATAATGCCCTCTGTAGTGCCCCAGTAGTTATAATGCCCCCTATAGTGCCCCAGTAGTTATAATGCCCCCTGTAGTGCCCCAGTAGTTATAATGCTCCCTGTAGTGCCTCAGTAGTTATAATGCCCTCTGTAGTGTCCCAGTAGTTATAATGCCCCCTGTAGTGCCTCCGTAGTTATAATGCCCCCTGTAGTGTCCCAGTAGTTATAATGCCCTCTGTAGTGCCCTAGTAGTTATAATGCCCCCTGTAGTGCCTCAGTAGTTATAATGCCCCCTGTAGTGCCTCAGTAGTTATAATGCCTCCTGTAGTGCCTCAGTAGTTATAATGCCCCCTGTAGTGCCTCAGTAGTTATAATGCCCCCTGTAGTGCCTCAGTAGTTATAATGCCCCCTGTAGTGCCTTAGTAGTTATAATGCCCCCTGTAGTGCCTTAGCAGTTATAATGCCCCCTGTAGTGCCTCAGTAGTTATAATGCCCCCTGTAGTGCCTCAGTAGTTATAATGCCCCCTGTAGTGCCCCAATAGTTATAATGCCCCCTGTAGTGCCTCAGTAGTTATAATGCCCCCTGTAGTTCCCCAATAGTTATAATGCCCCCTGTAGTGCCCCAGTAGTTATAATGCCCCCTGTAGTGCCTCAGTAGTTATAATGCCTCCTGTAGTGCCTCAGTAGTTATAATGCCCCCTGTAGTGCCCCAATAGTTATAATGCCTTCTGAGGTGCCTCAGTAGTTATAATGCCCCCTGTAGTGCCTCAGTAGTTATAATGCCTTCTGTAGTGCCTCAGTAGTTATAATGCCCTCTGTAGTGCCTCAGTAGTTATAATGCCTTCTGTAGTGCCTCAGTAGTTATAATGCCCTCTGTAGTGCCTCAGTAGTTATAATGCCCACTGTAGTGCCCCAATAGTTATAATGCCCCCTGTAGTGCCTCTGTAGTTATAATGCCCCCTGTAGTGCCTCAGTAGTTATAATGCCCCCTGTAGTGCCTCAGTAGTTATAATGCCCCCTGTAGTGCCTCAGTAGTTATAATGCCCCCTGTAGTGCCTCAGTAGTTATAATGCCCCCTGTAGTGCCCCAGTAGTTATAATGCCCCCTGTAGTGCCCCAGTAGTTATAATGCCCCCTGTAGGGCCTCAGTAGTTATAATGCCTTCTGTAGTGCCTCAGTAGTTATAATGCCCCCTGTAGTGCCTCAGTAGTTATAATGCCCCCTGTAGTGCCTCAGTAGTTATAATGCCCCCTGTAGTGCCTCAGTAGTTATAATGCCCCCTGTAGTGCCCCAATAGTTATAATGCCCCCTGTAGTGCCTCAGTAGTTATAATGCCCCCTGTAGTGCCTCAGTAGTTATAATGCCTTCTGTAGTGCCTCAGTATTTATAATGCCCCCTGTAGTGCCTCTGTAGTTATAATGCCCCCTGTAGTGCCCCAGTAGTTATAATGCCCCTGTAGTGCCTCAGTAGTTATAATGCCCCCTGTAGTGCCTCAGTAGTTATAATGCCTTCTGTAGTGCCTCAGTAGTTATAATGCCCCCTGTAGTGCCTCAGTAGTTATAATGCCTTCTGTAGTGCCCCAGTAGTTATAATGCCCCCTGTAGTGCCTCAGTAGTTATAATGCCCCCTGTAGTGCCTCAGTAGTTATAATGCCCCCTGTAGTGCCTCAGTAGTTATAATGCCCCCTGTAGTGCCTCTGTAGTTATAATGCCCCCTGTAGTGCCTCAGTAGTTATAATGCCTTCTGTAGTGCCCCAGTAGTTATAATGCCCCCTGTAGTGCCCCAGTAGTTATAATGCCCCCTGTAGTGCCTCAGTAGTTATAATGCCTTCTGTAGTGCCTCAGTAGTTATAATGCCCCCTGTAGTGCCTCTGTAGTTATAATGCCCCCTGTAGTGCCTCAGTAGTTATAATGCCTCCTGTAGTGCCTCTGTAGTTATAATGCCCCCTGTAGTGCCTCAGTAGTTATAATGCCTTCTGTAGTGCCTCAGTATTTATAATGCCCCCTGTAGTGCCTCTGTAGTTATAATGCCCCCTGTAGTGCCTCAGTAGTTATAATGCCTTCTGTAGTGCCCCAGTAGTTATAATGCCCCCTGTAGTGCCCCAGTAGTTATAATGCCCCCTATAGTGCCCCAGTAGTTATAATGCCCCCTGTAGTGCCTCAGTAGTTATAATGCCCCCTGTAGTGCCTCAGTAGTTATAATGCCCCCTGTAGTGCCTCAGTAGTTATAATGCCTTCTGTAGTGCCCCAGTAGTTATAATGCCCCCTGTAGTGCCTCAGTAGTTATAATGCCCCCTGTAGTGCCTCAGTAGTTATAATGCCTTCTGTAGTGCCTCAGTAGTTATAATGCCCCCTGTAGTGCCTCTGTAGTTATAATGCCCCCTGTAGTGCCCCAGTAGTTATAATGCCCTCTGTAGTGCCCCAGTAGTTATAATGCCCCCTGTAGTGCCTCAGTAGTTATAATGCCCCCTGTAGTGCCTCAGTAGTTATAATGCCCCCTGTAGTGCCTCAGTAGTTATAATGCCTCCTTCAGCGCCTCAGTAGTTATAATGCCTTCTGTAGTGCCTCAGTAGTTATAATGCCCCCTGTAGTGCCTCAGTAGTTATAATGCCCTCTGTAGTGCCTCAGTAGTTATAATGCCCCCTGTAGTGCCTCTGTAGTTATAATGCCCCCTGTAGTGCCCCAGTAGTTATAATGCCCTCTGTAGTGCCCCAGTAGTTATAATGCCCCCTGTAGTGCCTCAGTAGTTATAATGCCCCCTGTAGTGCCTCAGTAGTTATAATGCCTCCTTCAGCGCCTCAGTAGTTATAATGCCTTCTGTAGTGCCCCAGTAGTTATAATGCCTTCTGTAGTGCCTCAGTAGTTATAATGCCCCCTGTAGTGCCTCAATAGTTATAATGCCTCCTGCAGCGCCCCAGTAGTTATAATGCCCCCTGTAGTGCCTCAGTAGTTATAATGCCCCCTGTAGTGCCTCAGTAGTTATAATGCCCCCTGTAGTGCCTCAGTAGTTATAATGTAGGAAGGCGCAAGGGGCCACCATTGATGGTAGGTATGTGTCACTGAGGTTCCTGGCCTCGGTGAGGTAAGAGTCGGTAGTTTTAAGTGTCAGCTGCAGCTAGTGCTGACTGACACTGTTTGCTGTTAGTGTGGCTGTAGAGCTGATCCGGACCGGCTCTTACTGGGAGCAGCCAAAGTGCTGGGTGGGTGCCTGCTCCCAACGCTCCAGGCCGGGTCTTGGTTCGGATATAAAAGCACAGGCAGCACTGTCAGGTGGGGTGGATTATCCTCCATCTGACAGGGAAGCTGTGGAGTCTCTGTGGTTTGAGATCTAAGGATGTGTGCCGTGCAAAAGGGCTGAGAGCCGCATGCTGGGGAGCAGGCCCCTAAAGTCTCTTGTGGACCGCTGCTGGGAAAACCGCTGACAAGGGGAATGCTTTATGTCCTAAGGAATTGCCCTGGTGTGAATGAACACCAAGACGGCGAACTGTTATTTTGTGTCAATAAACACGAACTGTTTAAGGTAAAGACTTTGCTTTTGCGTCCGCTAACCTGCCAGAGCGAAGCCCCACAATTGGTGGAGGATGCGGGCAAATGCAGTCAGGCAGGCCTGAAGGCCGAAAAGTTTTTTTGTTTTTCCCCAACACAAGTGCATGTCCTACATTAAGACGGCAAGGTTATGACCCATGTCCCCTGACAAATTGGAGGCGGTCGTGAAGGCCCTCGTGGAGGCTAGCTTGCAGCAGCGGGACTGCCCTACCGTAAAAGGTGAGATCCTGGCGAGACTGGGGGTGAATGTACAGGTCTGGGCTCAGCGGGTGCACCAGTGGGAATTTAACCCGGCTGAACCTGCAAGACCGCAATATTATGACCTGCTACACCGGTTGCGGAAATGGCTGCAGCCTGACATATTGACTCCCACTGCTATGCTGGACCGTCTGTTGGCGGATGTGTTTTGGAGGGCTTTGCCGTACCTTCTCCAGCACTGGATCGGCCAGGTGTCTCCGGGTAATGCCTTAGAGATGGTCAACCTGGTGGAACGCTACGAGGCCACCAGAAATCGGCAGGGGGGTCTTTTGGGAGGGGGCCAATCAAACCCCGGAAAAGTCCACCCATGGCCATGGATACCAGCCATGTGATCGCAAGGTTGGCGATCACATGACCGGGCTGCCTCTAGAAGGAATGCAGGGGAACAGAGCGCATGCGCTAGCGCTCTGTGAATCCACTGGCCAGCCCGCCCCCATCACTGTGATCGCAGAGAGGCGGGCCTCTTTCAGTTGTAAATTATTATTTTTTTAAACGACATCTATATATAAATTTTTCTCTAAATTTATTGTTCTACATGTCTTTGATAAAAAAAAAATGTTTGGGTAAAAAAAAAAAAAAATGGTTTGGCTAAAAGTTATAGCGTTTACAAACTATGGTACAAAAATGTGAATTTCCGCATTTTGAAGCAGCTCTGACTTTCTGAGCACCTGTCATGTTTCCTGAGGTTCTACAATGCCCAGACAGTAGAAACACCCCACAAATGACCCCATTTCGGAAAGTAGACACCCCAAGGTATTCGCTGATGGGCATAGTGAGTTCATGGAAGTTTTTATTTTTTGTCACAAGTTATTTCCTTACAAAGTCTCATATTCCACTAACTTGTGACAAAAAATAAAAACTTCCATGAACTCACCATGCCCATCATAAAATACCTTGGGGTGTCTTCTTTCCAAAATGGGGTCACTTGTGGGGTAGTTATACTGCCCTGGCATTTTAGGGGCCCAAATGTGTGAGAAGTAGTTTGAAATCTGTAAAAAATGCCCTGTGAAATCCGAAAGGTGCTCTTTGGAATGTGGGCCCCTTTGCGCATCTAGGCTGCAAAAAAGTGTCACACATGTGGTATCGCCGTACTCAGGAGAAGTTGGGGAATGTGTTTTGGGGTGTCATTTTACATATACCCATGCTGGGTGAGAGAAATATCTCGGCAAAAGACAACTTTTCCCATTTTTTTATACAAAGTTGTCATTTGACAGAGATATTTCTCTCACCCAGCATGGGTTTATGTAAAATGACACCCCAAAACACATTGCCCAACTTCTCCTGAGTACGGCGATACCACTGTGTGACACTTTTTTGCAGCCTAGATGCGCAAAGGGGCACACATTCCAAAGAGCACCTTTTGGATTTCACAGGGCATTTTTTACACATTTTGATTTCAAACTACTTCTCGCGCTTTAGGGCCCCTAAAATGCCAGAGCAGTATAACTACCCCACAAGTGACCCCATTTGGAAAGAAGACACCCCAAGGTATTTCGTGATGGGCATAGTGAGTTCATGGAAGTTTGCATTATATTTCTTTTTTGGCACAAGTTAGCGGAAATTGCTTTTTTTTTTTGTTTTTCTCACAAAGTCTCCCTTTCCGCTAACTTGGGACCAAAATTTAAATCATTCATGGACTCAATATGCCCCTCAGCGAATACCTTGGGGTGTCTTCTTTCCAAAATGGGGTCATTTGTGGGGTGTATGTACTGCCCTGGCATTTGAGGGTCTCCGTAAGTCATTACATGTATGGCCAGCATTAGGAGTTTCTGCTATTCTCCTTATATTGAGCATACAGGTAATGAGATTTTTTTTCCCGTTCAGCCTCTGGGCTGAAAGGAAAACTGAACGGCACAGATTTCTTCATTCGCATCGATCAATGTGGATGAAAAAATCTCTGCCCAAAAAAAAAAAAGGAGGGGAAAGGCGTCTGCCAGGACATAGGAGCTCCGCCCTACATCCATACCCACTTAGCTCCTATGCCCTGGCAAACCTGATTTCTCCATTCACATCAATCGATGTGGATGAATAAATCATTGCCGGGATTTTTTTTGATTTTTTTTTATATACAAAGTGTTTGCCAAACACCGCCTCCTCCTCAGCTCATATGCCTCGGCAAACGTATCTTTTACTGCAGAGGAGAAATCTCGTCTTGCATACACCGACTTGTGTGTAATCTGACAGCAGCGCAATGCTTCTGTCAGAATGCACATCAGAGCTGCAGCTAGTCGATCGGTTGGTCCACCTGGAAGGTAAAAAAAACAAAACAAAGAAAAAATCAGGCCGCAACGCAATAATTTTATTAACATGAACTTTATAATAACTTTTGAACAGAACATTAACTTTTATGAACTTTGGAAACAGAACATTAACTTTTTTGCTTACTGTGGCGAAACCAACCTCGCCACGGTGTTTTGGAGGGGGCTGTTTGCCGGCCTCCTGCCCTGGGATTATGGTCCCTTAAGTTATTGGGTCTTAAGGCACTTGGGACGGAGCCCTCTGTCCCTGGATTGCATCACTTGCCTTACTTGCTTGGATTTTACTATTCCCATGGTGAGAACAATAGATAGCGGCCATTGTAGCTCACAGACACTGTTCTGACTTTTCCACACGGGGCTATCTTGCCTGTATTTGGTGCACAGAGACATCATTCAGTAGTTTGAAACTACCAAACAGGGGACACATTTATTAGTGACTATTTTCTGTATAACTTGTATATTTTCGGTGTAACTGGCATAAAACTGTATCTTCCAAACTACTGAACGGATGTGGGTGAATTTTGGATATGTGATTTGCCCAGATCCCCCAGTTCCGAGGATATATTGGTTATGGGGTTATTGCATGTTTTGGGGTTCTTGTGATATGTTTTATAAAACTGTATTTCTCTGCCTTTGATAATTATATTCGCCCTTGTGTTCAATAATCATCATCGGCAGAGGGGAGGATTTTGTGTGCGTGTGTTTCTATTGTCCCATTGTGTGTTTAAATGGTGATGTCTGTCCTGTTGTCCCCACATGTGTATTGGCGATCTCCCTTTGTCCTGAGAGATAATTGGATTGTCTTCGGTCGTCTCCGGGACAGAGAGGAGGAAATCATGATGCATTGTGGGGATGTGTTGTATCTGTCCTGTATTTGCAAGAACTGTAATAAAAACCAGGCTGGGTGTGCCAGCACGTCAGACCACTGCTTGACCCTCAACACGGAGCCTTGTCTCGTTATTGGGGGGATTCCCTGTATGCTGTTAGAGACTGATTGCCAGGAGTGTAAGCTGATTGTATGCTTTTCCTGTTCGTCTGCTAGCAGCTATTCGCGAGGTTCCAGTTTGGAGTGCTATTTTGTATCCAGTTCGGGAGTTTGGTGTTCTGCAGTAGCTGTGCCTGTCTCTCAGAAAGGGGCATATCGCCTAAACGGATTTTAACCCCTTGTCTGCTGAAACGGTCCGTTACACTTACCGGTGATTTTTTTATTTATTTTTTTCCTTTATAGGACAAACCTCTCCTTCCCCATGGGACAATGTGCAAAGCGCCCAGAGAGGTGGCGAAGTACATTATGCACTTTATCCCAGGTGAAAGGAGAGGTTTGCAGCAGCTGTGAGTGAATGGGCCCTAATAGCCCTGTGTGCCTGTCCTGTGAGATGTGATCCCTATACTAAGTGTACCTGTGAGTGGTACTTCCGGAAACACTCCCCTTAGCATAGGGCAGGGTGGTCAGGGCAGTCAGGACAGAAATAGCGGGTGTCACGCCTTATTCCACTCCTGCTACAGACACGACATCTTTTTCGGGGTGACGGTTGGGTTGAGGTACCAGCAACGACATTGGGGAAATGTCACTTGTGTAGATGGCTAACTACACTGGTGGATGGGGCCACGGAACCTCCTGGATACAGGAGGTTCTCGATGATCTCTTCCTGAAATTTGAGGAAGGATCCTGTTCTCCCAGCCTTACTGTAGAGAACAAAACTATTATACAGAGCCAATTGAATCAAATATACAGACACCTTCTTATACCAGCGTCTGGTGCGGCGGGACACTAAATACGGAGCCAACATCTGGTCATTGAAGTCCACCCCTCCCATGAGCAAATTATAGTCGTGGACACAGAGGGGCTTTTCAATGACTCTGGTTGCTCGTTCAATTTGTATTGTCGTGTCTGCGTGAATGGAGGAGAGCATGTAAACGTCACGCTTGTCTCTCCATTTCACCACGAGCAGTTCTTCGTTACACAAGGCGGCCCTCTCCCCCCTTGCAAGACGGGTGGTAACGAGCCGTTGGGGGAAGCCCCGGCGACTAGGTCGCGCGGTGCCACAGCAGCCAATCTGTTCTATGAACAAATGCCTGAAGAGGGGCACACTTGTGTAGAAATTGTCCACATAAAGATGGTACCCCTTGCCGAATAAGGATGACACCAAGTCCCAGACTGTCTTCCCACTGCTCCCCAGGTAGTCAGGGCAACCGACCGGCTCCAGGGTCTGATCTTTTCCCTCATAGATCCGAAATTTGTGGGTATAGCCTGTGGCCCTTTCACAGAGCTTATACAATTTGACCCCATACCGGGCGCGCTTGCTTGGGATGTATTGTTTGAAGCCAAGGCGCCCGGTAAAATGTATAAGGGACTCGTCTACGCAAATGTTTTGCTCTGGGGTATACAAATCTGCAAATTTGGTGTTGAAGTGGTCTATGAGGGGCCGAATGTTGTGGAGCCGGTCAAAAGCTGGGTGGCCTCTGGGACGAGAGGTGCTGTTGTCGCTAAAGTGCAGGAAACGCAGGATGGTCTCAAATCATGACCTGGACATGGCAGCAGAGAACATGGGCATGTGATGAATTGGGTTTGTGGACCAATATGACCGCAATTCATGCTTTTTTGTTAGGCCCATGTTAAGGAGAAGGCCCAGAAAAGTTTTCATTTCGGAAACTTGGGCATAAAAGCTTCCCGGGTTGGCGGCTATAAATTGTGTGGCATACCTGTTTGTTTCGGCCACGACTATGTCTAAGAGCTCCGCAGTCAAGAACAGCTCAAAAAATCCCAGTGCCGAACCGATCTGAGCTGTCTCAACCCGAACTCCAGACTGGGCGGTGAAAGGGAAAACTACGGGTGCGGCTGAAGTTGGGGACTGCCAATCAGGGTTTGCCAGCACCTCAGGGACTCTAGGGGCTCTACGGGCACGGTGGCTGCGACGGGGTCACTACTGCACGTGCCACCGTACCAGCTTCAACTGCCCTTCTGGTGCTCGCCACTTCACCATGTTGTACGGCAGTGCTGGTACTAGGTCCAGGATGGGCTGCGCTGCTGGTGTATGCCTCACCACGTAATCCGACAGCGCCAGACCCACTCTGCTGCTCTTGAAGCGGATCCTGCACAACCTGTGGTCTAGCGACACGGGGCCGGGTACGCCTGGTGGTATCAGGGACCTCAGCCTCCTCGTCCGAACTTTGGGTCAGAGAGCCACTGCTTTCTACAGGTTCATATTCTGACCCGCTGGATTCATCAGATGAGGGTTCCCATTCCTCATCCGACTGGGTCAGAAGCCTGTAGGCCTCTTCAGAAGAATACCCCCTGTTTGACATTTGGGCAACTAAATTTAGGGGGTATTCCCTGAGACTACCCAAGAAAAAAAGCAAGCCTGTCTTACAAAGGGGAGGCTAGCGAAGTACCGGAGGCCACTGCGATTGATAAAAAATATCAAAACTGATTTTTTTTTATCGCCGCAGCCCTTGTAAAGTGAATGTGCAGTGATAAAAAAAAACAACATTTTTTTGTCACTGCGGTGGGGCGGGTGTGGGCGAATGCACGTGTGGGCGACCGATCAGGCCTGATCGGGCAAACACTGCGTTTTGGGTGGAGGGCGAACTAAGGTGACACTAATACTATTATAGATCTGACTGTGATCAGTTCTGATCACTTACAGATACTATAAAAGTACAAATGCTGATTAGCGATACGCTAATCAGCGACTGCGGTGCGGTGGGCTGGGCGCTAACCGATCGCTAAACTACCTAACCAAGGGGCCTAAACTATCCTAAACCTAACCGTCAATACCAGTGGAAAAAAAAGTGACAGTTTATCACTAGGTGATTGACAGGTTAATTGGGGTGATGGAGGGTGATCTGGGGACTAAGTGAAGTGTTTGGTGTGTACTCACTGTGAAGCCTGCTCCTCTGCTGGGACCAACCGACGAAAAGGACCAGCGGAGGAGCACAAAAGCCATTTAACACCTTATATTTATAAGGCGTTGAAAATCATTATATTTATAAGGCTTTGAAAATCATTATATTTATAAGGCTTTGAAAATCATTATATTTATAAGGCTTTGAAAATCATCAGCCTGCCAGCCACGATCATTGGCTGGCAGACTGATGACGAATTTGTGCTTTAACTTTTGCCGGCCCGCGATGCGCATGTGCGGGCCGGCTCTGACCGAAATCTCACGTCTCGCGAGATGAAGCGCCAGCACGTTCGGGGGAAATTACAGGGCCGCCGCAAAGACACATCCCTGCGTGCCGCGGTCCTGAGGAGGTTAACCTGATGAAGGGGACATTTTGAGCTCCGAAACGCAGTGTTCTATGTACATATGTTTGTTATGTAAATAAAGAAGATTCACCTACAGAGACCGGCTTGAACCAGTGATTTTGCACCTGACCAGAATTTCCTTTACTACAGGTACCTCCGAGACTATGGACAATAGCCACCTGTGCCAGGTGGAAGTGGGGGACACTCTGACAGTGGCTCTGCTGGATTCAGGGAGCCTGGTGTCCCTGGTAAGAGCTGCCCTGGTGTGGCCCACCGAGTATACTGGCTGAAAGGTCAGCGTAGTGTGCATTCATGGGGACTTAAAGGACTATCCCACCACCCTGGTCTCTCTATCAACGGTGGCCAGCAGGTGAACTCATGAGGTGGCCATCGCCACAAAATTACTGTATGAACTAATAATTGGGAGAGGCTTCCCCGATTTCCTGGCACTGTGGCCGGATATGAAAGTTACCGATACCCGGGAGACAGACGTAACCCTAGCAGAGTGGCCTGGCTCAGGGGGGAGACCAGAACCCTGGGAACCTGAGTCCGAAGGTCCAGCGTAGGGGTGACCGCCACTTCGGTGGAAGAGGGGGAGACAACCCCGCTAAGTGTGATGGCGGGAGATGTGGAGGACTTGCCGCTAGGTCCAGAGCTAGTGGTACTGCACAACACCGGGACCTGACCCTATCCTGAGCCTGGGAAAATGTATTAATAATAGATGGTGAAACACAACAACCGGGGGCCGAGTCGGTGTTTCCCCTTTTTGTGGTTCATCAAGAGATGTAGTATCGAGTAAACCAGCTGCAAGGTGAATCCATTGAACAGTTGGTGGTGCCCAAGGCTTATCGCAAACTCGTGTCACAGTTAGCCCACCAGCATGTTCTCAGGGGTCATCTGGGAATGCAAAAAACGCAGGACCGGATTCTACACCGGTTTTACTGGCCCAGTGTGTTCAGAGAGGTGGAAGAGTTCTGTAAGTCTTGCCCGACCTGCCAGATAACTAGCCTCCAGCCACATTTCTGTAGTCCCCTGGTACCCCTCCAGATTATCGAGGTCCCGTTCGAGCGGATCGCTATGGATCTCGTAGGCCCAGTACCGAAATCCGCTAGAGGGCACCAACACATCTTGGTCATCCTCGACTACGCCACTCGGTACCCGGACGCGGTGCCACTGCGGCATCCATCAGCCAAACTCATAGCTAAGGAGTTAATGGAGATGTTTTCTTGAGTCGGTCTGCCTAGAGAGGGTTATGACTGACCAAGGGACCCCGTTTATGTCCAAGGTCATGATGGAACTCTGTAAGTTGCTGCATATAAAACAGTTTTGGACGTCCGTGTATCATCCGGAAACGGATGGCCTGGTAGAGAGGTTTAATCAAACACTAAAAAATATGTTAAAAAGAGTGGTGTCTAAGGATAGGAGGGACTGGGACCTTCTTCTGCCCTATCTCATGTTCGCAGTGCGAGAGGTGCCCCAGGCTTCTACTGGGTTCTCGCCCTTCAAACTGCTATACGGCAGACACCCTCGCGGTTTGTTGGACGTTACCAAAGAGGCGAGGGAACAACAACCCACACCGCACAAAAGAGTTGTTGAGTACGTCACCCAGATGCAAGGACGGATGGAAACAGTGTTACCCCTGGTCAGGGAGCATATGGAGGCAGCTCAGCGAGCCCAGAGTCGGGTCTATAATCGGCAGGCTCGGGTCCGGGAACTTTAACCCAGGTGATTGGGTGTTGGTTCTGGTACCAACCGTAGACAGTAAGTTCCTAGCTAGGTGGCAGGGGCCCTACGAGGTATTTGAAAAAACTGGAGAGGTAGATTACAAGGTACACCAGCCAGGGTGGCGAAAGCTGGTGTACTGTGTGAATCTGCTCAAACCATTGAGAGATAGGGAAACCTGTACTGAAGACAGCCTGCAGTCGGGGTTCCTAGGGGAAGTGGTTTTGGCCCCTCTGTCTGTAGCAAGGTAAGCATATGCCACAGTGAAAATTGCTGACAGCCACTCCTCTAAACAGGCTCAGGAAGCCAAGGAGTTCATTCGTCGCAACACGGATGTGTTCTCGGACCTTCCTGGACGCATGTCCATTATCTGACATGACACGTACCAGGTACCCGAGGCTCGGCGACAAATCATCGCGGAGGAAGTGCAGCTGATGATCCAGCTAGGTGTCATCAAGGAGTCAAAAAGTGAATGGGCCAGTCCGATAGTATTAATACCCAAGCCCGACGGGACATTGCGGTTCTGTAACGACTTCCACAAACTTGATGAGGTGTCGCGTATCCCATGCCCCGAGTAGATGAGCTTATTGAAAAGTTGGGCCAAGTCCGGTATTTTTCTGTGTTGGACATCACCAAAGGGTACTGGCAGGTACCCTTGACGGAGGCTGCCAAGGAGAAAATTACTTTCATCACGCCAGAGGGGCTGTATCAGTACAAGGTATTACCCTTTGGTCTACATGGCGCTCCCGCCACTTTTCAAAGGCTCATGGACATTGTACTCCGTCTACATCGTCGGTACGCTTCGGCGTACCTGGACGATATCATCCACAGCACCGACTGGGAAAGTCACCTACCTAAAGTACAGGCTGTAGTCGACTCCCATAGGAAGGCTGGCTTAACCGATAACCCAAAAAAGTGCGCAATAGGGTTAGAAGAGACCAAGTACCCGGGGTACATAATTGGGCGCAGAATGATCAAACCTCAGGTGAACAAAGTTGAGGCAATTAGGAATTGGCCCGACCTGTCACTACTTGGCAAGTAAAGTCGTTCCTGGGTATGGTGGGGTACTATATGAGGTTTGTCCCCCACTTTGCTACAGTCACCGCACCATTGACAGGCCTTTTGAAGGGACACAAGTCAGTGACGGTTCAGTGGAATGAGCAGGCGGAAAAGGCTTTCTCCGCTTTGAAATCGGTCGTGTGCGGGTCACCGGTTATGGTGACGCCTGATTTCAAGAGGGAGTTTGTAGTACAGACCGATGCCTCCGAAGTAAGCCTCGGAGCTGTACTCTCTCAGGACATCAATGGGGAGGAGCAGCCTGTTGTCTTCCTCAGCCGGAAGCTTACCCCAGTCGAGACTAGGTACAGTATAGTGGAGAGAGAGTGCCTGGCCATTAAGGGGGCACTCGAGTCTCTCCTCTATTATTTGTTAGGGAGAAAGTTCCGTCTGGTGACCGACCACTCCCCGCTCAAGTGGATGAGCCAGCTCAAAGAGAGGAATGCTCGGGTCACCAGGTGGTTCTTATCTTTACAAAACTTGTTTTCCGTGGAACATAGGGCAGGCCGCTTACAGGGAAGCGCCCTATCCCGTGAATACTGTCTGGCTGTTGTTTGTTAGTATTGCTGTAAAGCTGATCCGGGCCGGCTCTTACTGGGAGTAGCAAAAGTGCTGGGTGGGTGGCTGCTCCCCACGCTCCAGGCCGGGTCTTTTTGACCTATATAAAAAATAACAGCCAGCAGTCTCAGCTGGGTGTGGATTATCCTCCATCTGGCAGAGAAGCTGGGGGGTCTCTGTGTTTTGGGACCTGTGATTTGGTGCTGTGCTAAAGGGCTGAGAGCCGCATGCCGGGAAACAGGCACTAAAGCCTGCTGTGGACTGCGGGTGGAAAACTGCTAACCAGGTGAAGATTTTGTTCTATGGACATTGCATGGTGTGTACAAACACCAAGACTGTGAACGGTCATTTTTGTTTTTCCTTATGTGGGAATAAACACCGAACTGTTTAAGTTAAAGACTTTGTGGTTGCCTCTGTACTGTGTCCACAGCCTGTCTACCAGAGCGAGACCCCACTGGAGTGAGAGCCATTTGGGGAGCAGTTCTCTAATCTCCCTGTAAATGCAATGAAAATTGTGTTTGTACAGTTCAACATAAAGGGGGGGGTAAGGTCCACACCCAGGTACCATATGGAATCTCCCCTCCAATTAAAAGGGAAGCTGGCCTTAAGGGCGCTGAGGGCCACCTGAGGAACATTAAGAGGGAGAGCCTCAGTTTTATGGGTGTTGACCTTATACCCCGACTGACGTCTGAACTCCTGCAGTATGGAGTGGGCGAGGGTAAGTAGGATGTCGTCCGCATATAGGGATAGCTGGAACTTCACAGAAATACCAATAATTCTAAAACATAATAATCATAAAAGCCAATGAACCTTTATAGTATAGAAAGAAAATATAAATCAAAAAATAAATCAAAAAAACTAAATGTGGAAATGATCTTTCCACTAGCCTACGTTTGCAGGATGGGAGACAAGTGTTTAATATTAGGGCAATGTCCCTGATACTAGCCCAATTATTGTTGCCCTACCTGCAAACGGAATAGCGGCCCCGATAGGGGCGATCCCGTGTCTCGTGCCTACTATTAACCCCTAGATAACCCTAGCACGGGGAATAAATTCAGCAATATAAAATGCTGGCCCTATGATGAGATCTAGGCTAATATAGATGACAAAAGAAAATAAACAATAAAGTGCATGACTAGCCCCCCAGTGAAGTGGCGAGAACCCACCCAATAACAAGCAGTGCAAAAAATAGTAAGTAATGTAGCAAGTATACAGGTCATGTGTCAGACTGACACTCCTGACCGTCCCGACGCGTTTCGCCTAGTTGGTTACAGATGAAGTCTGCATAACGAGAGATACATATTATACATCTGCTGCGGCTTCGTTATCCCTTTATGGATACATATCTGCTTTTAAGACATGCATATCAGCCTTGTTGGTATACTCGTACCGTATACTGACAATAGCCGTAGCAATGTCTCACAGATGGTCTCAAACCTATAAGAACCAGTAGAATGATCTTCACTAGATACTGGTCACTTTTTTTTGACTGAGGTCCATGCTGACAGTGATGGGGGGTGGGCGGCCACCTGGCTGGTCAGACAATGGACATGACTCATCCTTCCTTATACAGGGATGGGGTGTGTGCATTGTCTGTCCGGCCACATTGATTGCCCCTCCCTGTCCTTTGACATGTCATCACTTCCTGTATGTCCTCACTTCCTGTGTCATCACTTCCTGTGTCCTTGTCTTGGGCCAGCCCCTTTTACACCCTTTGAGCAGGTTGAGCAGGGCGGGGGGAGTGCTCAGCAAGAATTCATTCAATATGGTAACACCGGGGTCTGTCTCTGACTGCGGCTGAGGGAATAAGGGATTTACCTTTTCCTTACACAAACTTTGATGCGAGCTGATTACAACTATTAATATTTCTACAACACACGGGTTGAGGGGCTGAGCTGCAGTACCCGACACAGACTGTGCATGGGGGGGGTGCTGGTTCTGTCAGCTGGTGTTGCAGACTGTGTATCACTCCAATCACAGAACAACCACCCCCATCATACACAGGTAATGGATAGGCTGTGCACAGGGTCAGATTGTGCCCTGGGTCAGATTGTTCCCTGCTGCTCAGTATACTAGGAGCGACCTGTGCCAGGGGCGGTTAATAAGTGAGCCCTCCACAGATTAAACTGTAACCAGATTAACCCACCCCAGATGTCCTCCAGCCACAGTCCGAGCAGCAGCCAGCACCCCGCTCCTCCAGGCACCCACAAACCAGGTAATGTGGGGGCGACACATGTATGTGAACGCCCAAAACAGGACACCTTGTATCAATGTATGAAAAACAAAGTATCAGCTTGAGAGCCCAAGGGACCGGTGTTCAGTATAGTGGCCCCAGAGCGCACTGCTACACCCTATAGCCAGACATGGCGGAGCACCCACCCTGAGAAGGGCGACCCTGATCCCTAGGTCGAGCAGAGCTGACCCTGGGCGATGTTGGGGCCACTTTACTGAACACTGGCCCCTTGGGCTCCAATACATCGATACAAGGTATTAATAAAGCTTAGGTTTTACTGTCACGTAATCAGAGTGTTCCTCCTACAAGAAATGAGACCGCAGGCGGCCCGTCCTGAGAGAGGGAGGCAGCGGGATGATGGGGGTGGTAGATGTCTGTAACATCAGGATGATGGGGGTAGAGGTATGTAACACCAGGATGATGGGGGTGGTAGAGGTATGTAACACCGGGATGATATTGGTAGAGGTATGTAACACCGGGATGATGGGGGTGGTAGAGGTATGTAACACCGGGATGATGGGGGTGGTAGAGGTATGTAACACCGGAATGATGGGGGTGGTAGAGGTATGTAACACCGGGATGATGGGGGTGGTAGAGGTATGTAACACCAGGATGATGGGGGTGGTAGATGTCTGTAACATCAGGATGATATTGGTAGAGGTATGTAACACCGGAATGATGGGGGTGGTAGAGGTATGTAACACCGAGATGATGGGGGTGGTAGATGTATGTAACACCAGGATGATGGGGGTGGTAGATGTCTGTAACATCAGGATGATATTGGTAGAGGTATGTAACACCGGAATGATGGGGGTGGTAGAGGTATGTAACACCGAGATGATGGGGTGGTAGATGTATGTAACACCGGGATGATGGGGGTGGTAGAGGTATGTAACACCGAGATGATGGGGTGGTAGATGTATGTAACACCGGGATGATGGGGGTGGTAGATGTATGTAACACCGGGATGATGGGGGTGGTAGATGTATGTAACACCGGGATGATAGGGGTGGTAGATGTATGTAACACCAGGATGATGGGGATAGTAGATGTATGTTACACCGGGATGATGGGGGTGGTAGATAATTGCATTGGGGTGATGAGGACATTCGATTTTGAGTGCAGCTTACACTAAGTAGACTGGATGTATGATAATACTGGGGTGTCAGGTGTATGATAATACTGGGGTGTCAGGTGTATGATAATACTGGGGTGTCAGGTGTATGATAATACTGGGGTGTCAGGCGTATGATAATACTGGGGTGTCAGGCGTATGATAATACTGGGGTGTCAGGCGTATGATAATACTGGGGTGTCAGGTGTATGATAATACTGGGGTGTCAGGTGTATGATAATACTGGGGAGTCAGGTGTATGATAATATTGGGGTGTCAGATGTATGATAATACTGGGGTGTCAGGTGTATGATAATACTGGGGTGTCAGGTGTATGATAATACTGGGGAGTCAGATGAATGATAATACTGGGGTGTCAGGCGTATGATAATACTGGGGTGTCAGGCGTATGAGAATACTGGGGAGTCAGGTGTATGATAATACTGGGGAGTCAGATGAATGATCATACTGGGGTGTCAGGTGTATGATAATACTGGGGTGTCAGGTGTATGATAATACTGGGGTGTCAGGTGTATGATAATACTGGGGTGTCAGGTGTATGATAATACTGGGGTGTCAGGTGTATGATAATACTGGGGAGTCAGGTGTATGATAATACTGGGGTGTCAGGTGTATGATAATACTGGGGAGTCAGGTGTATGATAATACTGGGGAGTCAGGCGTATGATAATACTGGGGAGTCAGGTGTATTATAATACTGGGGTGTCAGGTGTATGATAATACTGGGGTGTCAGGTGTATGATAATACTGGGGTGTCAGGTGTATGATAATACTGGGGTGTCAGGTGTATGATAATATTAGGGTGTCAGATGTATGATAATACTGGGGAGTCAGGTGTATGATAATACTGGGGTGTCAGGTGTATGATAATATTGGGGTGTCAGATGTATGATAATACTGGGGTGTCAGGTGTATGATAATACTGGGGTGTCAGGCGTATGATAATACTGGGGTGTCAGGCGTATGAGAATACTGGGGTGTCAGGTGTATGATAATACTGGGGTGTCAGGTGTATGATAATACTGGGGGGTCAGGTGTATGATAATACTGGGGTGTCAGGCGTATGATAATACTGGGGTGTCAGGTGTATGATAATACTGGGGTGTCAGGTGTATGAGAATACTGGGGTGTCAGGTGTATGATAATATTGGGGTGTCAGATGTATGATAATACTGGGGTGTCAGGTGTATGATAATACTGGGGTGTCAGGTGTATGATAATATTAGGGTGTCAGATGTATGATAATACTGGGGAGTCAGGTGTATGATAATACTGGGGTGTCAGGTGTATGATAATATTGGGGTGTCAGATGTATGATAATATTGGGGTGTCAGATGTATGATAATACTGGGGTGTCAGGTGTATGATAATACTGGGGTGTCAGGTGTATGATAATACTGGGGGGTCAGGTGTATGATAATACTGGGGGGTCAGGTGTATGATAATACTGGGGTGTCAGGCGTATGATAATACTGGGGTGTCAGGTGTATGATAATACTGGGGTGTCAGGTGTATGATAATATTGGGGTGTCAGATGTATGATAATACTGGGGTGTCAGGTGTATGATAATACTGGGGTGTCAGGTGTATGATAATATTGGGGTTTTTAGATGTATGATAATACTGGGGAGTCAGGTGTATGATAATACTGGGGTGTCAGATGTATGATAATACTGGGGTGTCAGGTGTATGATAATACTGGGTTGTCAGGCGTATGATAATACTGGGGAGTCAGGTGTATGATAATACTGGGTTGTCAGGCGTATGATAATACTGGGGTGTCAGGCGTATGATAATACTGGGGTGTCAGGTGTATGATAATACTGGGGTGTCAGGTGTATGATAATATTGGGGTGTCAGATGTATGATAATACTGGGGTGTCAGGTGTATGATAATACTGGGGTGTCAGGTGTATGATAATATTGGGGTTTTTAGATGTATGATAATACTGGGGAGTCAGGTGTATGATAATACTGGGGTGTCAGGTGTATGATAATATTGGGGTGTCAGATGTATGATAATACTGGGGTGTCAGGTGTATGATAATACTGGGTTGTCAGGTGTATGATAATACTGGGGTGTCAGGTGTATGAGAATACTGGGGTGTCAGGTGTATGATAATACTGGGGAGTCAGATGTATGATAATACTGGGGTGTCAGGTGTATGATAATACTGGGGGGTCAGGTGTATGATAATACTGGGGTGTCAGGTGTATGATAATACTGGGGTGTCAGGTGTATGATAATACTGGGGAGTCAGGTGTATGATAATATTGGGGAGTCAGGTGTATGATAATATTGGGGTGTCAGATGTATGATAATATTGGGGTGTCAGATGTATGATAATATTGGGGTGTCAGATGTATGATAATACTGGGGTGTCAGGTGTATGATAATACTGGGGTGTCAGGCGTATGATAATACTGGGGTGTCAGGTGTAGGATAATACTGGGATGTCAGACATATGATAATACTGGGGTGTCAGGTGTAGGATAATACTGGGGTGTCAGGTGTAGGATAATACTGGGGAGTCAGGTGTATGATAATACTGGGGAGTCAGGTGTATGATAATATTGGGGAGTCAGGTGTATGATAATATTGGGTTGTCAGATGTATGATAATACTGGGGTGTCAGGTGTATGATAATACTGGGGTGTCAGGCGTATGATAATACTGGGGTGTCAGGTGTAGGATAATACTGGGATGTCAGGTGTATGATAATACTGGGGTGTCAGACATATGATAATACTGGGGTGTCAGGTGTAGGATAATACTGGGGTGTCAGGTGTAGGATAATACTGGGGAGTCAGGTGTATGATAATACTGGGGTGTCAGGTGTATGATAATACTGGGGAGTCAGGTGTATGATAATACTGGGGTGTCAGGTGTATGATAATATTGGGGTGTCAGATGTATGATAATATTGGGGTGTCAGATGTATGATAATACTGGGGAGTCAGATGTATGATAATACTGGGGTGTCAGGTGTATGATAATACTGGGGGGTCAGGTGTATGATAATACTGGGGGGTCAGGTGTATGATAATACTGGGGTGTCAGGCGTATGATAATACTGGGGTGTCAGGTGTATGATAATACTGGGGTGTCAGGTGTATGATAATATTGGGGTGTCAGATGTATGATAATACTGGGGTGTCAGGTGTATGATAATACTGGGGTGTCAGGTGTATGATAATATTGGGGTTTTTAGATGTATGATAATACTGGGGAGTCAGGTGTATGATAATACTGGGGTGTCAGGTGTATGATAATATTGGGGTGTCAGATGTATGATAATACTGGGGTGTCAGGTGTATGATAATACTGGGTTGTCAGGCGTATGATAATACTGGGGAGTCAGGTGTATGATAATACTGGGTTGTCAGGCGTATGATAATACTGGGGTGTCAGGCGTATGATAATACTGGGGTGTCAGGTGTATGATAATACTGGGGTGTCAGGTGTATGATAATATTGGGGTGTCAGATGTATGATAATACTGGGGTGTCAGGTGTATGATAATACTGGGGTGTCAGGTGTATGATAATATTGGGGTTTTTAGATGTATGATAATACTGGGGAGTCAGGTGTATGATAATACTGGGGTGTCAGGTGTATGATAATATTGGGGTGTCAGATGTATGATAATACTGGGGTGTCAGGTGTATGATAATACTGGGTTGTCAGGTGTATGATAATACTGGGGTGTCAGGTGTATGAGAATACTGGGGAGTCAGATGTATGATAATACTGGGGTGTCAGGTGTATGATAATACTGGGGGGTCAGGTGTATGATAATACTGGGGTGTCAGGTGTATGATAATATTGGGGTGTCAGGTGTATGATAATACTGGGGTGTCAGGTGTATGATAATACTGGGGAGTCAGGTGTATGATAATATTGGGGAGTCAGGTGTATGATAATATTGGGGTGTCAGATGTATGATAATATTGGGGTGTCAGATGTATGATAATATTGGGGTGTCAGATGTATGATAATACTGGGGTGTCAGGTGTATGATAATACTGGGGTGTCAGGCGTATGATAATACTGGGGTGTCAGGTGTAGGATAATACTGGGATGTCAGACATATGATAATACTGGGGTGTCAGGTGTAGGATAATACTGGGGTGTCAGGTGTAGGATAATACTGGGGAGTCAGGTGTATGATAATACTGGGGAGTCAGGTGTATGATAATACTGGGGAGTCAGGTGTATGATAATATTGGGGAGTCAGGTGTATGATAATATTGGGTTGTCAGATGTATGATAATACTGGGGTGTCAGGTGTATGATATACTGGGGTGTCAGGCGTATGATAATACTGGGGTGTCAGGTGTAGGATAATACTGGGATGTCAGGTGTATGATAATACTGGGGTGTCAGACATATGATAATACTGGGGTGTCAGGTGTAGGATAATACTGGGGTGTCAGGTGTAGGATAATACTGGGGAGTCAGGTGTATGATAATACTGGGGTGTCAGGTGTATGATAATACTGGGGTGTCAGGTGTATGATAATACTGGGTGTCAGGTGTATGATAATACTGGTAATGTGGGCCCCCCACCCTCCTCTATCCTTGTGCCTTATGTCATTCTATTTTTTGTTATTTGATTATGTCTTAATAAACTACACACTGCACAGTACAGACCAAAAGTTTGGACGCACCTTCTTCTCATCCAAAGAGTTTTCCTTATTTTCATGACTATGGAAATTGTAGATTCGCACTGAAGGCATCAAAACTATGAATTATCACATGTGGAATTATATACATAACAAAAAAGTGTGAAACAACTGAAAATATGTCATATTCTAGGTTCTTCACAGTAGCCACCTTTTGCTTTGATTACTGCTTTGCACACTCTTGGCATTCTCTTGATGAGCTTCCAGAGGTAGTCACCTGAAATGGTTTTCACTTCACAGGTGTGCCCTGTCAGGTGTAATAAGTGGGATTTCTTGCCTTATAAATGGGGTTGGGACCATCAGTTGCGTTGTGGAGAAGTCAGGTTGATACACAGCTGATAGTCCTACTGAATAGACTGTTAGAATTTGTATTATGGCAAGAAAAAAGCAGCTAAGTAAAGAAAAACGAGTGGCCATCATTACTTTAAGAAATGAAGGTCAGTCAGTCCGAAAAATTGAGAAAACTTTGAAAGTGTCCCCAAGTGCAGTCACAAAAACCATCAAGCGCTACAAAGAAACTGGCTCACATGCGGACCGCCCCAGGAAAGGAAGACCAAGAGTCACCTCTGCTGCGGAGGAGAAGTTCATCCGAGTCACCAGCCTCAGAAATCGCAGGTTAACAGCAGCTCAGATTAGAGACCAGGTCAATGCCACCCAGAGTTCTAGCAGCAGACACATCTCTAGAACAACTGTTAAGAGGAGACTGTGTGAATCAGGCCTTCATGGTAGAAGATCTGCTAGGAAACCACTGCTAAGGACAGGCAACAAGCAGAAGAGACTTGTTTGGGCTAAAGAACACAAGGAATGGACATTAGACCAGTGGAAATCTGTGCTTTGGTCTGATGAGTCCAAATTTGAGATCTTTGGTTCCAACCACTGTGTCTTTTAGAGTCAATAATTTTTTATTAAGATATTTCAGTAAATGACCATCAATGCAGCTACTACATAGTCGCAAGTGGTTACAATCAAGTGTGAGTCAAATATAAATCAACACATGCATGTCAAAAGAAGTGAAATTATCAACAATTCCTCAGGGTGTACCAATAGGAGGGAGAGGAAAGAAGGGAACATGTGAATAAAGGGTTCCGCCATTACTCAGTGGGGAAGATTAGGAGGACATATATTTTGAGGTCTTCCACACTCGCCAGGTTTTCTCAACCTTCGTGGTACTACGAGTTACAGAGGCCATAATTTGTTCATAGAGACAGGTCTTATTTACCCTTTGGGTTACTTTGAGCATTGTGGGGGGTGCAGAGATTTCCACTTTGAAGTATTAGCTAATTTAGCTGAGAGGAGGATGTAACGGAACGCCTGGAACCCCGACCGGGTACCTCCGTCGATAGATGCTCCTAGTGCTTTCCGAGGAGCACTCCACCTGACACCGTACGCACTGCAGACCCCACGAACCGACGCAGCTTGGTTGGGGTCTCACCGTCCTCCACCCACGCTGGACCCAAGACCGGGCTTCAGCTTAGAGTGGGTGAACCTCTCCTACATCCAGAGAGCAGGAGCCATGAACAAGCTCTTACAAGAGCTTCTACTCAGGGGAGTATTGTGATATAGCAATCCCCAAGAGTGTAGTTATCCCATTCCCCAAACATGAGCCAAAACTTCATGAAGGAATAAAAGCAGCCTCTCTTTATTGAGGGCTACCCGCCCGTATTTATGCAGGTCCCCATCTGGTGGACACTCCCCTAGGGGACCAGAAGGAAGACTGTGACACAGGACAGATATGTAGCAATTCAGGATACACAGACACAACACATCCCCACAATGCATCATGGTTTTCTCCTCTCTGCCCTGGAGACACCCAAGGAGCAATTCAATTATCTCCCAGGACAAAGGGAAATCGCCAATACACATGTGGAGACAACAGGACAGACATCACCATTTAAACACACAATGGGACAATGGCACAATGGGACAATAGAAACACACCCAGCATATTCCTCCCCTCTGTCTAGGAGATAATTGAGTCAATTTCTGTATCTACTCAACTATCTCCTACGCTTCTTATAAATTGTTACAACTTTGTGAGGTTACATTGTACATACATATAACTTATATCAATTTAACCAGTATAACTTGGGGACAAACCTATCCAAAATTCACTTGAATAGGTTCAGGGGTTTAAAAGTTAGTAAAAGTATCTTAAAGGGCCGTAATCCTGGGGCAAGAGGCTGGCAAACAGGCCTCTCCAAAACCCAGTGGCGAGGTTGGTTTCGCCACAGAGGATATGGCAGACTAACCCCCTGTAGACCATGGGTATATCTGTGATACCAATCATCAGCAATGCTATCACAGGGGAGGGAATAAACAGAACTGACATTAAATCTGAGATCAAGGAAAAGACCTCAGACCAAAATGGTTTAACTATCGGGCAGTTCCATAATACGTGAAACAACGGGCCTCTGTGGCCACAGTTCCGCCAGCATAGGGGGGAGACAGACAGATAAATCATATGGAGCTTTTCAGGGGTGAAATACCACCTTAGGGTGGTTTTGATAAACGACTCATATTGGGTCACACAGGTGATGTTCTTAGAGATGTACTTAAAAGCTGATTGCCATTGTGAAGGCGTATATTTAGACTTTAAATCTCGCTCCCATGATATAAGTGGTGTGGACTTAACAAAAGTGTCTTTGCAATTGAACAGGGAATGCAAGGGACGAAGGGTTTTTGACAGCGGCCTCGGTAGTGACCATAGTGCTAACAGCTGTTTCAGTGGCGTTTTCAGCTAGGAAATGCCTGATTCTAAGATACTTGTAAAATTCTACATTGGGAAGCTTAAAGGTGTGATGTAGACACTCAAAGGGGGATAGGCGAGCTCCTTGAAATAACCGGAAAATCTCTGTTATACCACATTTACTCCAATTTTCCACTCCGAAATCAGGGATGAGATATGAGTCGAGAATGGCTAGCGGGAGAGGACCTGGACTGGGGTGATATTCTTTGGAGGTGAGAGTGTGGTAGCTAATCCAGCAATCTAAGGCATTTGAGGCAAGGAAGGACAAGTTGGGTCTTATGTAGGACCTAGATAACGAGGCTATCAGTAAAGCTCTCAAATTACCCCCGGGGACCTCCGTGGAATTAATATGGGCCCACTGTTTAGTGAAGTCCATCTTCCACCAGCTCTCCAATTGGGCTATTTGCGTCGCTAGGTAGTAATCATGAATATTAGGTAAACTAATGCCACCTAATTGTCTTCTGGCGTGCAATATTTTTGATGCTATTCTGGGTCCATGCCACAAGAAGGCATTTAATAACTTGTTACACTGGGTGAAAAAGGATACGGGAAGTTTTATGGGGAGAACCCTAAAGAGGCAGAGGAGTTTAGGTAAGGCAAACATTTGGAATGTGGCCAACCTACCCAACCAGGATATTTCAAATTTGCTATATTGCTCTAGGTCCTTTTTTAGTCCAGATAGAAGGGAGGGGTAATTGGCCGGGTATAGACAGTGGATGGAGGAGGTGAGATTGGTGCCCAAATATTGAATTTGGTCAGGTTGCCGATCTAGGTTAAACTTTTCTTTAAGGGTTTTGATCGTTTGAGAGTCCAGATTGAGGGGTAGGGCCTGAGATTTGGATGAGTTCAATTTGTAATAAGAAAGTCTGCCAAATTGGGAAATAATGTCTCGGGCTGAGGATAAGGAGGATTCAGGATCAGTAAGCGTGAGTATCACATCATCTGCATATAAACTCAGCGTATGAGTGCGATCTTTGATCTGGACCCCTGACACTTTTGTTTCCATCCGCAGCGCTTGGGCAAGGGGTTCAATAGATAGGATAAACATAAGAGGGGAAAAGGGGCAGCCCTGACTGGTCCCATTGGAAATAGTGAAGGGTCTGGAAAGGGACCCGTTTAGGCTCCTTTCACACCTGCGTTCAGGTGTCCGCTCGTGAGCTCCGTTTGAAGGCTCTCACAAGCGGCCCTGAACGCAGCCGTCTGGCCCTAATGCATTCTCAGTGGAGGCGGATCCACTCAGACTGCATCCGCCTGCCAGCGCTCAGCCTCCGCTCCGCTCAGTGAGCGGACACCTGAGCGCTGCGAGCAGCCTGGCCGTGCGGAGGCGAGCGGATCCGTTCCGACTTACAATGTAAGTCAATGGGGACGGATCCGCTTGAAGATGACACCATATGGCTCAATCTTCAAGCGGATCCGTCCCCCATTGACTTTCAATGTAAAGTCTGAACGGATCCGCTCAGGCTACTTTCACACTTAGAGAAATTTTCTAAGTTATAATGCAGACGGATCCGTTCTGAACGGAGCCACCGTCTGCATTAATATGAACGGATCCGATCGAACGCTAGTGTGAAAGTAGCCCATACTCTAGCAGAAGGATCTTTATACAGGGCCTGTATAGAAGCAAGGATGGGACCCGCTGTGCCCATTTTGGATAGAACCGCTAAGGAAAACGACCAACAGATGCGGTCAAATGCTTTTTCAGCGTCTAGTGTCATGAAAAGTGCTGGGGTTTTCTTTTTATGGAGGTGAGAAAGTATATTTAGGACTCTTCTACAAACCGGATTCCAAAAAAGTTGGGACACTATACAGATCGTGAATAAATACTGAATGCAATGATGTGGAGGCGCCAACTTCTAATATTTTATTCAGAATAGAACATAAATCACGGAACAAAAGTATAAACTGAGAAAATGGACCATTTTAAGGGAAAAATATGTTGAATCAGAATTTCATGGTGTCAACAAATCCCCAGAAAGTTGGGACAAGGCCATTTTCACCACTGTGTGGCATCTCCCCTTCTTCTTACAACACTCAACAGACGTCTGGGGACCGAGGAGACCAGTTTCTCAGGTTTAGAAATAGGAATGCTCTCCCATTCTTGTCTAATACAGGCCTCTAACTGTTCCATCGTCTTGGGCCTTCTTTGTTGCACCTTCCTCTTTATGATGCGCCAAATGTTCTCTATAGGTGACAGATCTGGACTGCAGACCGGCCATTTCAGTCCCCGGATCCTTCTCCTACGCAGCCATGATGTTGTGATTGATGCAGAATGTGGTCTGGCATTATCTTGTTGAAAAATGCAGGGTCTTCCCTGAAAGAGATGACGTCTGGATGGGAGCAGATGTTGTTCTAGAACCTGAATATATTTTTCTGCATTGATGGTGCCTTTCCAGACATGCAAGCTGCCCATGCCACACGCACTCATGCCACCCCAGACCATCAGAGATGCCGGCTTCTGAACTGAGCGCTGATAACAACTTGGGTTGTCCTTGTCCTCTTTGGTCCGGATGACATGGCGTCCCAGATTTCCAAAAAGAACTTTGAATCGTGACTCGTCTGACCACAGAACAGTCTTCCATTTTGCCACACTCCATTGTAAATGATCCCTGGCCCAGTGAAAACGCCTGAGCTTGTGGATCTTGCTTAGAAATGGCTTCTTCTTTGCACTGTAGAGTTTCAGCTGGCAACGGCGGATGGCACGGTGGATTGTGGTCACTGGCAATGGTTTCTGGAAGTATTCCTGAGCCCATTCTGGGATTTCCTTTACAGTAGCATTTCTGTTTGTGGTGCAGTGTCGTGTAAGGGCCCGGAGATCACGGGCATCCAGTACGGTTTTACGGCCTTGACCCTTACGCACAGAGATTGTTCCGGATTCTCTGAATCTTCGGATGATGTTATGCACAGTTGATGATAGATGCAAAGTCTTTGCAATGTTTCGCTGGGTAACACCTTTCTGATATTGCTCCACTATCTTTCTGCCAACATTGTGGGAATTGGTGATCCTCTACCCATCTTGGCTTCTGAGAGACACGGCCGCTCTGAGAAGCTCTTTTTATACCCAATCATGTTGCCAATTGGCCTAATTAGTGTTAATTGGTCTTCCAGCTCTTCGTTATGCTCAAACTTACTTTTTCCAGCCTCTTATTGCTACTTGTCCCAACTTTTTGGGGATTTGTTGACACCGTGAAAATTTGAATCAATGTATTTTTCCTTTAAAATGATACATTTACTCGGATTAAACGTTTGATCCGTCATCTACGTTCTATTACAAATAACATACTGACATTTGCCGTCTCCACATCATTGCATCCAGTTTTTATTCACAATTTGTTTAGTGTCCCAACTTTTTGGGAATCCGGTTTGTAGAATTTTCCTGAATTTGGCGGCCTTTGACAAAGCCGACTTGGTCGGAGTGCACCAGTGAGGGGATGAGGGGGGCTAATCTGGTTGAAAGGATCCTAGCGAATATCTTTATGTCTGTATTTAAGAGGGATATGGGGCGGAAATTTTTCGGGTCATCTGTTGGCTTATTGGGTTTGGGAATGGTCGCTATTAATGCTTTAATGCTTCAAGCATTTCTTTGGGGAAGAATCCTGTATCTCTGGCTGATTGGAGTGCAGCATGTGTTTGGAGAGCTGGTCAAAGAAGACCCTATAATAGGGCGGTGGTGTGGCTAGTTTCTGGGGGGACAGATTATAGAGGGAGGCATAGAAGTCTCCAAATGAATTAGCAATATCCATTGGAGATACAATTTTCTTCCCAGAGGATGGGTCTAGGAGATAGGGAATCTTGGACTTAGCTGCTCTTTGTTTTAAGCGATTAGCCAGCAAGCGACCCGCCTTGTTGTCCTGAGAGTAGAAGGCAGCCTGTGTCCTTTTCAAGCGTAGTTCATGCTTGTAAAGGAGACATGCAGTCAACTGGGATCTAAGTGATTTAAGTTTTTCTGAGTGTGTAGAAGAAACTGAGGACTTATTAAGAGATTCCAGTTTCTTGATCTCATTTAATAACTTATCTATATTCTCTTTTCGTTCTCTCTGGAGTCTACTGCCAATTTTAATGAAGACGCCTCTGATATACGCCTTATGGGCGCACCAAAGGGTGGAAGGGTTAGTGACAGAGCCATCATTTATCTGAAAGAACTCTATCAATGCTGATTTGATTTCTTGGGAGAGTGAAGGGTGGTCAATTACATAAGTGTTATTGCGCCATGGAGAATAGGGCTTGGTTAGGTGGGTTTCCTTAAGCGTCAGGGTGATTGGGGCGTGGTCTGACCATGTGGTCTATTAATGGACGACGAGGTCGTATTAGCAATCACTGATCTGCTGGTCAGAAACATATCAATTCTAGAATAAGATTGACATGCCGCTGAGAAGGAGAAGTCTCTCTCGGACCCATGTTGAAGTCTCCAAATGTCATACAGATCTTCTTGCAAGAATAGAGAATTAACAGCTCCAGGAACATCTCTGGAGGGGGTCGTGGTGTCTACCCTTGAGTCTAAGATGGAGTTGAAATCTCCGCCCCAGATCACATGGCCAGACCTCAGCCCACGCACCTTTGAAGCCAGGCGGCGAAGGAAGGATAACTCATGCCTATTAGGGGCGCATAGGAAGACCAAAGTGTAGTCAATGTTATTAATAGAGCATATTAAAATGACATATCTACCGCCAGGATCCAGAACAGAAGATTTCAGGGAAAAGGCGTGTTACTTATGGCCACCAGGACTCCTCTTTGCTTCTTCAAATAATGGGCGTGATAAATGTGTGGGAATCTAGGGTGATGGATCCTATGTCCATCGGATTTTAGCAGGTGTGTTTCTGTAGCACAGAATATATCACATTTCAATTCACGGACTTCCCTCCACATCATAGATCTCTTAAATGGGCTATTCAGCCCTTTAACATTTAAAGCGGCAATCTTGAGAACCATGGTGGAGGAGGGAGAGGCGGGTCTGTAATATATTTTCCTAGATATAGTGGGAGAGGGTGAGCAAAAGCCCTATCACACATGATCCACAGTTCTGATCCCAGCGGTTTGATGGCTATTAGTACTTGAGGAGGACAAGGAAGGAACATGTTAAAGCAACAAGAACAAAACATAAAAAATAATATGGACAAAACAATTACTGTGAAAAGGCACCTGAAAACCATCAGGCACTATGGTATGGGCTTGTGAGGCGGTTTCTACCCGAATGACCGCACCGAGCCCAACCAATTTAGGATACCGAGCCCAACCAATTTAGGATGACACTCAAACAAGTTGACAGATCACCAGTCAGCGATGTGGCTTGCGCCTAGATGAGACCGTCTGCCAGTCCATAGCGATAGATCCCGGGCCTTTTGATTGGAGATCAGGAGGTTCTTTCATGGAAATGTTCCAATCCACCAGGAGTTTTCTTCCTGATTCCAGGGAATGCACTGCATGTAGCGTACCCTGATGTTGGATTAGAACCTTGGTGGGGAAACCCCAACGGTAGGGTATGTTGTGGTCGCGTAGGGTGGCAGTGAAGGGGGCCAGGGCTCTCCTTTGCTGGAGAGTAGGGGCGGATAAATCAGCAAAAATTTAGATCTCAGAGCCGGGAACCCGTCTTTCTGGATGCGCTCATAAGCAGTTCTTTAATATGGAAAAAATGAACCCTGGCTAAGACGTCCCTAGGGACGGAATCGGCGAGATGTTTCGGCCGGGCCGCCCTGTGGGCCCTATCCAGCGTGAGATCTTTGTCACTGGCATTTGGCAGAAGGGACCGCATAAGGTCAAGGATATAGGCTTCTAAGTCCCTAGGCAATATATCTTCAGGTATGCCCCGAAGCTTGATGTTATTGCGGCGGGACCTGTCTTCTAGGTCCACCACTTTGTTTTTTAGTCGCTCGACTTCTGAGGTTAGCTCCTCGTGAGCATCTACAAGGTGGTTGTGTGATGCCGCAAAGTCTCCCATTTTAGACTCAATATGGGTGAGCCGTTTGTCTGCCTCTGTAATGGAGGCCTGCAGGGGAGACAGCAAGGCCGCAATTTCACTGTGCATGGAGCGGCTAAATACTACCAGCATTTCTTTGATTATGCTGCCAGTAGCTGGTTCATCTGTAGTGGGAAAGTCCGTCAGAGACGAAGCAACCCGATCACTCACCCCCGCAGATCTCAGCATGTCCCCTTGGAGCCGCGGCTTCTGCTTCGGTGGACTCTGGCAGGGAGAGGCATCATGGCGGCCCTGGGAACCGGGAGGACTACGCCGGTCAGGTGAGTATGTCTCAGGCTGGACCTGGGGAGACTTGTCCGGTGGAGAGGAGTGCGTAGAGGAAGGTTGAGAGGCTAGTGGGCTTCTCTGTTGGAGCGGAGTAGTCGCTGGAGAAACATGTTCCGCGGATCCTGAGGAGCGTGTGGATGCGGGCGAGCCCAAGCCATCTTGGTTCCTGAGCCTTTCCACAAAAAAGTCCAATTTGCCTTGCTTTTTGACGGATCTTTTCCCTCTAGCCATCATGGGTGTAAGGAGGGAGACCAATACTCCGATGACAGACGGCTGTGACAGGTGTCAGTTCATTGTAGCTAGCAAGTCGCTTAATAGGGCTCAAGAGAACACTTCTCAAGCGGCCATCTCCCTCGGCTGGAGGAGGAGGTGTGATGGTGGGGGGCTGCTTTGCTGGTGAAACTGTTGGGGATTATTCAAAATTGAAGGCATACTGACCCAGCATGGCTACCACAGCATCTTGCAGCGGCATGCTATTCCATCCGGTTTGCGTTTAGTTGGACCATCATTTATTTTTCAACAGGACAATGACCCCAAACACACCTCCAGGCTGTGTAAGGGCTATTTGACCATGAAGGAGAGTGATGGGGTGCTGCGCCAGATGACCTGGCCTCCACAGTCACCGGACCTGAACTCAATCGAGATGGTTTGGGGTGAGCTGGACCGCAGAGCGAAGGCAAAAGGGCCAACAAGTGCTAAGCATCTCTGGGAACTCCTTCAAGACTGTTGGAAGACCATTTCAGGTGACTACCTCTTGAAGCTCATCAAGAGAATGCCAAGAGTGTGCAAAGCAGTAATCAAAGCAAAAGGCGGCTACTTTGAAGAACCTAGAATATGACATATTTTCAGTTGTTTCACACTTTTTTGTTATGTATATAATTCCACATGTGATAATTCATAGTTTTGATGCCTTCAGTGTGAATCTACAATTGTCATAGTCATGAAAATAAAGAAAACTCTTTGAATGAGAAGGTGTGTCCAAATTTTTGGTCTGTACTGTATTTTATATGTGCATTTTTCATCTTCTTTGGGGTTATTGGTCTGGTTCTTTTGCTTGGTTGAGTATAGTATACCAGACCCCAGTGTTATCTTACATACCATTTGAGTGAGTTCTTCCTTATAGGTTGGTCTAATTGTTTCTGGTAATGGCCATGCCTCTTGCTTCAGGTGTTGCTTATGTGGTCATTTTACCTTTCCTATTTATTGTGGCTTCTCCCACCATGCTGTGCGGTTTATAGCTTCAGTCTTGTTGTGGTTTGCTCGTGTTTGGATCTCGGTGGAGTTCCTGTGTTTCCATAGCCATTTGAAGTTAAGTATCGTCTTCCCCTTTTGTTTATTGTGTGGATTTACTTGTGTGCCTCTTTTCTCTGTCATTTGTGTTTAGGCCTGAGGGAGAATCCTGTCTGTCCTACCATTTGGAGGAACAGGTTGTCTCTTGTCCTGACATTAGTACCAGGGTCCTACAGGGTGAGTTAGGACTTTAGGTTCTGGTGTATGAACTCACCTACCTTTGGGGTCAGTTCATACTTGCAGTCAGTCAGGACTTTGATTAGTGTTTCTCTAGAAGGTGACCTGCTCCTTTCCCTAGTTTCCAGGCCTTTTCCCCTCACCCTTTACCTCCTACATTTGGTATAGGTTTCCCTCCCACACCGAAGCGTGACATATTAAACCACCAAAGCGTCATTTTTTGCTTGTGTCCGTGTAGCCATGGATCCTATTGCTGCACTGGCCGGACAGCTGCAGGGGCTATCTTTGGAGGTAGCTGACCTCCGCACGACCGTCTCGCAGATCCAGAGACCACAGGCTGCTGGTCCTAGTGGTGGTGGTGGTTACCAGTCCAGTCCTGAACCAAAAGTTGCCCTCTCTGACAGAGTGTGTCACTGGGGGGAGTGATAATTTCATTTTGTTTAGGGAGGTGTGCAAATTGAACTTTAATTTACGTCCACACTCATCTGGGGATGAGAGTCAGAGAGTTGGTGTGGTTATTTCGTTGCTTAAAGAGGATGATCAGCCTTGGGCTTTTTCTCTGCCGACCGGATCACAGTCTCTCTGGTCAGTTGATGAATTATTCAGAGCTTTGGGGCTCATTTATGATGACCCGAATCAGACCTCCCTGGCTGAGACCAAGTTACGTGGCCTTCGTTAGGCAGAGCATCCTGCTGAGATCTATTGCTCTTGTAATGCCCCAGAGGGCATTACCACCTTTGTCTGGCCCCCACTATCGTTAATGGTATATCCTGTGTCATTTGGTACATCTAATATCATGTCCTGCATAATATGTACATATATTTCCTTCCAAATGACTGTTAAAGTGTTATGTGCCTGGTTCACCAGCAGATGGCAGCAATCTTGGCAGAGCTAGTTTCCGTGGAGTGGAACCTTTCCATCTATTCCAGACTCTCTGGAGAGGGTGGAGTTTAGTGAGTGTAAATCAGTCTAGCCTTCCCCTCCATGGGGACAGGTGGTGTGCAGAGTAGCTTACCCTCTGTTGGGGAAGCAGCAGGACTTCGTCCCTCCTGGACGAGCCTGCAGAAATCAGTCTAGCCTTCCCCTCCTTGGTAAGAGGTGGTGTGCAGAGTAGCTTACCCCCTGTTGGGGAAGCAGCAGGCCTTTGTCCCTCCTGGATGAGCCTGCAGAAATCAATCTAGCCTCCCCTCCTTGGGGACAGGTGGTGTGCAGAGTAGCTTACCCCCTGTTGGGGAAGCAGCAGGCCTTTGTCCCTCCTTGATGAGCCTGCAGAAGTCAGTCTAGCATTCCCTTCCATGGGGACAGGTGGTGACCAGCTTAGCCCCTGTTAAGGTAGCAGCATGCCCTCATGCCTCCTGGACGAGCCTGCAGAAGTCAGTTTAGCCTTCCCCTCCTTGGGGAGAGGTGGTGTGCAGAGTAGCTTACCCCCTGTTGGGGAAGCAGCAGGCCCTTATCCCTCCTGGATGAGCCTGCATAAATCAGTCTAGCCTTCCCCTCCTTGGGGACAGGTGGTGTTCAGAGTAGCTTACCCCCTGTTGGGGAAGCAGCAGGCCCTCATCCCTCCTGGATGAGCCTGCAGAAGTCAGTCTAGCCTTCCCATCCTTGGGAACAGGTGGTGTGCAGAGTAGCTTACCCCCTGTTGGGGAAGCAGCAGGCCTTCGTCCCTCCTGGACGAGCCTGCAGAAGTCAGTCTAGCCTTCCCCTCCTTGAGGACAGGTGGTGTCCAGCTTACCCCCTGTTGGGGAAGCAGCATGCCCTCATCCCTCCTGGACGAGCCTGCAGAAGTCAGTCTAGCCTTCTCCTCCTTGGGGAGAGGTTGTATCCAGCTTACCCCCTGTAAGGGGATGGCTGTATGCCAGCCAGCAGAGCGCTGTCTGCTCGTTTTGGCCAAAGATGAGAAGTAAAAAACTTTAAAGGAGCACTATAGGCAACCCTTACACCACTCCGGCATTCTACACCTGGGTTCCACCATCACCTTCTACATAGGGGGAGGTAATCCCTCGTTGCTGAAATGCAAATGGCGTCACAACAAAAACTCTAAAAACTCTCATAACACCTGTAGAAGAGACCCCGGGCCTCGGTAATAGTCCGCTGCACTCTGAGTTTAGGAGGTGGGCTGTGGAAGCCGCTACGTATCTTGCTGTACGCATTGATAGACGCCTGGGAGAGAGATCTAGGGGCCCCCACTCTCAGGATGTACTTTCACATAACATGTCGTCTTCCTCTGGCAATTTGGGTGAAGATACTCCTGGGTTTAGGTCAGAGGACAAACCCATGCAATTAGGGGGAGGTACTCCTGGATCTTCTTTCAGGAGTATTAGTCATAGGAAGGGAGTGTGTTTTGTCTGCGGACAAAAGGGACATTTTGTCATCTGACTCTTGGAGGGGTGAGAGGGGAGTCAGAGAACTTGCATTTGTCTTTGACTGGTAGTACCCGATTTCTCCTGACTGACGAGGTGGCACTAGAGTCCAAGCCTGTGGGCATTGAGGTGTTTATCGATAGTGGGGCAGGGGTGTGCAGTGTCCCACTACGTGACCGCGGGCACCGCAAACGTGTTTTAATTATGTATTAATGTGATATGCCTGCATTTCGTACTTCCATCTCCTGTCATATTCAATGTGATTCTGTATGCAGAGATCCTTTACACAGGCCTAGTCAGGGTGCACTACACTTGTTTCTCCACTAGATGGGGCAGTGTCAGTGTGTATATCGCTTAGCTCAGACCTAAGTTAGGCTGAGCAGTTCAAACAATGTTCAGTTGAGCTCAGGTCAATCCAGTGAGAGTTCAGTGCCATCCAGGTCTCTCCATAGTCAGAAAGCAGCAGCCATGTAGCTGGATATCTGGAGGGAGGCCTCTTCCCAGCCTCTCTGCTCTGTCGGCTCCACAGTCCAGGGTTAAGGCCTGCAAGTATTCTTCCTAGAGGTGAGCAATCCACTGCTATAGATCGCTCCTCCAGGGTGACCAATGTCTAAACTGTATGCAGCCGAGTATCTAAGGAATTATCACGTTTATGCAAGACAAAGGATCAGCAGGATAATCATTACCTGAGGACTTATTAGGCACCTTCGTACCAGGTGTAGGAGACAGCATGAAGCATCCGCACCTCCAGTTCAAACTCCAACTGTCAGAACAGCATTGGAATAGAAGTTCCAGGATTCAGAGAAGCACCTTCAACCAAGGATTAGGATCAGGCCGGAGTTGTGACCAGTGTCAGACGTCCATTATCACCAGCCCAGTCTGACCAGTAGCTTCTTATCTATTACCAGAGCCGGTACTTCACTG
Source organism: Bufo gargarizans (assembly GCF_014858855.1). Lineage (NCBI taxonomy): Eukaryota > Metazoa > Chordata > Amphibia > Anura > Bufonidae > Bufo > Bufo gargarizans. Next base: position 1,721,510 of record NC_058084.1, read on the forward strand.
AGGACTTGCATTTCCCTTTCCCCGTATGTCTGGGAGACTGTGCCTAATGGCGGACTGTATCAGGAGACTGTCTAATGCCTGTGGATGTAACCAGGAGTCATCATCAGTAAAGAGCCATCTGGAGTTTCATCCTACTCGTCTCAGTCTCAAGTTCCTCCATTGACACTACAGTAAATGGTTGTACCTCCACAAAAGGTACTGGCGTCACGACTACAAGGGACCTCGCCACAGGCACATTAATACAGACCACCAAGGGCACCTCGAACACCATCTGGCCAGTGCCCCTTACACCAGAGTGTGCCCCACAGAATCCTTGTGCCGTTCTCCTCTTCACTTATGCGAGCCGCCCAGGGACGACATAACCGTGAGTAACCAGAACTGTACTTACCTCGGCCCACCTATTGCTCACACCGTGACCTCACATATAACTCCCCTGCTAGGTCTGGCATAGCGCAGGTGAACCTGATTGATGCTCCGTTCGTCCGTATGCACGGGTTGTCACTGAGTGCATTAGAGAAAAACATTTTGGTTTTTGCTATTGATTCTGCACCTCTAACTCAGAAGGGTTTATCTCAGATGGTGCCTGACATTCGATTAAGAGTGGGTGACTTTCATTAGGAATTCATCTCGTGTTTTGTGTTGGAGGGTCTCCCTGCTCCGGTGGTTCTGGGTTTACTGTGGTTAAGCAAGCAGAATCCATCCATCGATCGGCAAGAGAGACAGATTCTGGATTGGGGTGATTATTGAGTTGACAATTGTCTGAATACATCTTTTTCTGCATTAACCACTAAGACATTACTCTCTTTTATATCTGATTTTGCCGATGTATTTTCTGAGAGTGGATTCCAGGACTTACCTCCGCATCGGGAATGTGATTGTCCTATCAACCTTATTCCTGGAGCTAAGTTACCCAAATCTAGATTGTATAACCTTTCTGGACCCGAAAGAACGGCCATGAGAGGGTATATTACCGAGAGTTTGGCTAAAGGACACATAAGACCTTCCAAGTCTCCAGTGGCTGCAGGGTTTTTCTTTGTTAAAAAAAAAGGACGGAACCCTTAGGCCATGTCTGGATTTCCGTGAGCTCAATCGGATTACTGTCTGTGATCCTTACCCCCTTCCTTTGATTCCTGATTTGTTTAACCAGATTATATATGAAAGGGGCTGCGCAAAACTCCAAGCCAATAAGACTGATATACGTCTTCCACCAACTTCCAGCAAGCACACACTAGCTTTGTTAGGCGTTTCTTTCCATTAACATCCTGTGAAATATTAGAGAAGGCACGCACATAGTGAAGCACTGCAACAACAAGCCATTCCTCCTCTGACGTGGTCTCGGATCGTGGGACTCAGTTTGTGTCCAGATTCTGGAAGGCGTTCTGTACTCAACTGGAGGTACAACTGTCATTTTTTTCGGCTTTTCATCCTTAGTCGAACGGACAGACGGAGCGCACTAATCAGAGTCTGGAGACTTACTTGAGAGGTGAGTGGTCCTCGTTTTTGTCACTGACAGAGTTTGCCATAAACAATCGTAGACAGGAGTCCACTGGGAAGTCGCAGTTTTGTGGGGCATATGGGTTTCACCTGCAGTTTGGCACATTTTCAGGTTCAGATACTTCTGGTATTCCTGAGGAGGAATGTTTTTCGTCACCATTGTCTTCTATATGGCGAAAAATTCTAAATAACTTGATGAATATGGGCAACAAGTATAAACGTGCGGCTGACAGGAAACGTATGAATGGTCCAGACCTAAGAGTGGGTGATTCTGTGTGGCTGTCCACAAGAAACATTAAGTTGAAGGTTCCTTCTTGGAAGTTGGGTCCAAGGTTTATTGGTCCATAGAAGATCTCTGCCATTATTAATCCTGTAACTTTTCGTCTTGAACTTCCTCAGGCTCTGAAAATTCCTAATGTGTTTCATAAATCTTTGCTGAAGAGATATGTTGAACCTTTGGAGCCGTCTTTCTTGCCACCCGCTCCTGTCATGATGGACGGTAGTTTGGAATTTCAGATCGCCAAGATTATTGACTCTGGAGTTCTCTGTAGATCTCCAGTATCTTGTTCACTGAAAGTGTTATGGACCAGAGGAGAGGATATGGGTACCGGCAACTGATGTGAATGGTGGTTTGATCTGACAGGTTCCTTGTGGATCAATTTGTGTTTGTGTTGTTTCTGGTAATGGCCACAACCCTTGCTTCAGGTGTTGCTTATGTGGTCAATTTACCTTCCCTATTTATTGTGACTTCTCCCACCATGCTGTGCGGTTTATAGCTTTAGTCTTTTTGTGGTTTGCTGGATGCCATCCTATTGCAAGAAGAAACTAGGTGGCTCTATCGGCTCGACAGTCTCAGCCCCAAAGGGCTCTATGAAGGATTTGCCTTCACTGTGTTTCTTGGATAATTAAGGAGGGTTGTAATTTCTTGTTTTGTTATTTGTTCTTCTGTTTGTCTATTTGCCAACTTTTCCTAGATACATCCCGACATTGAGCCAAGAGGTTTTGTGGACCCCAGCCATTGATCTGACCAAAAGGGCCATGTTAGAATATTTAGTGTCATGTTAGTAGCAAAATATAAACACTGACACTTGTCCTGGACAAAATGCATACCTACTGTTACCAATGCATATGTCACCCAACCAATCACCTTTTTCTGTTTATTCAGAGGACGTGTCATACTGCCACCTGTAGTTGGCCATTTCCAGCTAGTGTTATGAACACTTGTAACTGCTTTATGGCCAAGATGTATTAAACCTGCGCTGTTAGGTTATTTCTGTTCCTTGGTCTGTACTTTAAAGGAACTAGCTGAGCAGATGAGCAACTATGTCTCCTGTTGTTCTGCCTATTAGTGGGCACATACGCAGTAGCCCTTAGTATGGTGCTCATTTGTATAGCGCTGTATTGTGAGGTTTGCGTTCGATCTCATCCACAACAGTTTTCAGCTCTAAGTCTTGGCGCATCATTCATTTGCGCAGGTCTTTTCTCTCCCCTCACCTTTCTTTCCATGTCCAAGTCCGTGTGCATCTACACAAAGCGCAGTGCATGCGCAGTCCCACAGAACTAGTGTATGTATTCCAAGTGCTCGCGCAGGTATTTCGGGCACAGCACGTCTTTGATTACGTGTCTAGTGGGCGACGGGTGCATGCGCATTAATGTAGTTTTAGCGGACATAGCCTAAGTTTTCGCGCAGTCACTCTGGGCGCAGCACGTCACCGATGACGTGTACAGCAGGCGACGGATTTTCGGTACTCCAATCGGAATGGTGTGGGGGAGTGCCTATGGCCCTGATTGGTTGGTTGTGCCATGCGTTTTGCGTCTGATAGGATGGTTATTCTGTCAATCAGCCCATATACTATTTAAACCTCTAGGTGGCTGGGGTCATTCATGGCTGCCCATTCACCCCTGAAGAAGCCAGAATACTGGCGAAACATGTCGGGGGGCAGTGCTAGTTTTTTAATTGCTGTGCACCATTCCATTGTTAACCAGCACCCAGCGGTCAGCAGGCCGACGGTGCTTGGATCATTTGTACAATCAAGTTATTTTGGGCATTCACTGCTGGGCACTGAGTCCCTTTTGCGGTTTTAGTCTCTACAAATCCCAGTCTGAGATCAATTGAGACGCGTAATGCGCCATGTGTATAGTGGGCTGATATCTCCAGTCTCCCACCACCCTATAAGGTTGCTATGTCAACCACTCTCAGCGGGTAGTGATACCGCAAACGGTGCTACGGTAGTGATTGGCCCTTATAGTGACACTAGTAGGCACACGCCTACAGGCATATAGGGGGAGAGTGCACATCTCTCCTTCCTTATAATGGTCCAGGTAACGTTTTCATCAGTGTGGTGGTGCACTGTGCTTTAACACTTTTCATTTTAAAATGTTGTATTTGTGCTCATAATATGTCTGAATCGAAAATCTGATTTTTTATAGGTTGTACAAGTGATGTCATTTGTTATATGTATGTGGTATGGTGCAAACAGCCACTGGGCTACAAAGTATCCTCTGGAAGTGGAATTTTTCTCAATTTTTCACTAAATTTGAAGTTGTATATGAGTAAGATGTGTTTGGCAGAACTAGTTCTGCTCTTATTCACCCAAAAAAACTGTAAAAACAAAAAACGCATCAAAACGGCATCAAAAACGCATGAGGTGTAGATGCGCTTTTTTGGACCATAACATGCGGCAGTCAGAGTAATACAATTGGATGAAACTGCAGAACTATACTCAATTGCTAAAGGCGCTAAAAAAGATGATTTCTTGGTGCCTCCCTACTTGTGACAAATCTTCTTTATATGACATTATGCCCACCACAGGACATCCCCTATCTTAACTTTTTTTATATAGTATTTGGAGTTTTATTATTTTATTTTAAAATGCTCTATTTGTGTTCATAATATGTTTTAATCGAAAATCTGATCTATATATGGTTGTATAAGTGATGTCATTTGTTATATGCGTGTGATATGTTGCAAACAGCTACTGGGTTACAAAGTATCCCCTGAAAGTGGAATTTAATTCTAATTTTGAAGTTGTATACGAGTAATACGTCTTTGGTAGAACTAGTTCTGCTCTTATTCACCCAAAAAAAAAAAAAAAAAAAAAAAATGCAAAAACAAAAAACGCATCAAAAACGCATCAAAAACGCACAAGGTGTAGATGCGTTTTTTGTACCATAACATGCGGCAGTCAGAGATATATAATTGGATGAAATTGCAGAACTACAGTCAATTGCTAAAGACGTTAAAAAAGACTTTTTTTGGTGCCTTGCTACTTTTGACAAATCTCCTTTAAAAGACATTATGCTTATGTCAGAGCTGCAAGGGTGAACACCTGAGCTGATTGACAAACAGGAAGTTACGACCAAAATGGGACCAATTAAAGCAAGGAATACTCAGTATAAAAGAGGGGTGTGTAATGGGGTGAAGCATGCCACTGAGGAAGGGGTTGAACCCCGAAACGCGTCTGGTGCTACACCCCATTGCTGTACTGAAACATTGAATTTACCAACCAACCGACCGCAACCGAAAAAACGAGCCGACCCCAATATCCTGATGGAATAGTGCTAAAAACAACTAAAGGCATATTCTGGGAGTAAAAACACCTGAAGGCTCAAAGTAATATCATCGGATGAACAACAGGTCGAAGGAAAGGTAACGGATTATCTCTCTTTGCAAGCTATTCAGGAGCGGGACGCCGCTACCTAGATTGCTTTGGCGTGACGTCGCCATATTTATTTGAAATACTGCAGTTAATGAAATACTGACATTATTTTCGGAGTCATTCCCATTGGACTAAGAGGCCTATTTAGATCGCATTTTTGAACATTTATCAGCTGGTCATCAAACACAATTTACTCTGTCTACAGCTTACCCATGTTACAATCCTTATGATACATAGTTTTATCTGTTATATTTGTGATACATTGTGCTACATTGTTTTATCAACTTTTTTCGTTGTAGTAATAAAAGCTAATATTTGCTTATAGTACCTGGTCTCTGTTATCCTTGAGTGCCCTGTTTATTCATTTTAAATAATTTACTGTATTGAGAGAGTGGTCTCAATTCACAGGAGCACCTGGTGTGGTTTCAGTGTCTTAGTGCGACATTCCTTAATTTATTGATTAATTTACACCTGGGTCAAGATAGGTTCCATTGCCTGGTTAGGCATCTGTAAATAAAGCATACTCCTGTCTGTCCTACCATTTGGAGGAACAGGTTGTCTCTTGTCCTGACATTAGTACCAGGGTCCTACAGGGTGAGTTAGGACTTTAGGTTCCGGTGTATGAACTCACCTACCTTTGGGGTCAGTTCATACTGGCAGTCAGTCAGGACGTTGATTAGGGTTTCTCTAGGAGGTGAGCTGCTCCTTTCCCTAGTTTCCAGGCCTTTTCCCCTCACCCCTTTTCCTCCTACGTTCAGTGTAGGTTTCCCTCCCACACCGAAGCATGACACACATACAAACATGCTGTAGCCAGCTGCTTCCTGACAGCCAATCAGATTGGATTACTGAGAGACACGCCCCCTCACTCTGAAGCCTAATGCAGGCATGCAGTGTGAAGGACCGCCCCTCCGTCTTCTTAGCCGGAGACAGATGAGCCCCAGCAACCGTCTGTTAATGGAGCAGTGGAAAGGGACGGGGACATTAATGAAAGCTGTTATTATACGGTGATTACAGATCTTCTGACAATCATTGACAGACTAACTCAGGTATACATGCCGAGCTCTAATAGACTGGCAAATAAAAACAAATATGACAGTTATCCTTTAAGTCTGGAAACTCTGCTGTTTCATTGCCATTGAGTATCATTTAAGCTCTAATGTAAGTCTATGACAGATGGGAGTTGAAACATTGTATCTGTTTGTGTTGAGTTTCTCCACTCCACCCCTCCCACTAGAAGGTTCCAGTCTAGCTACAGATGGTATATAAGGAGAGCAGTCAGAGCCTCTAGTGTGCTGAAATTAGGGACCACTGGAGACCAGAGAAGCCAGCCCTGTGCCTCATCTCAGGGAGGAGACTGGAAAAGCCAGCCCTGTGCCTCATCTCAGGGAGGAGACTGGAGAAGCCAGCCCTGTGCCTGGTCCTAGGGAGGAGACTGGAGAAGCCAGCCCTATGCCTCATCTTAGGGAGGAGACTGTAGAAGCCAGCCCTATGCCTGGTCCTAGGGAGGAGACTGGAGAAGCCAGCTCTATGCCTGGTCCTAAGGAGGAGACTGGAGAAGCCAGCCCTATGCCTGGTCCTAGGGAGGAGAGTGGAGAAGCCGGCCCTGTGCCTGGTCCTAGAGAGGAGAGTGGAGAAACCAGCCCTATGCCTGGTCCTAGAGAGGAGAGTGGAGAAGCCAGCCCTATGCCTCGTCCTAGGGAGGAGAGTGGAGAAGCCAGCCGTATGCTTGGTCCTAGAGAGGAGAGTGGAGAAACCAGCCCTATGCCTGGTACTAGAGAGGAGAGTGGAGAAGCCAGCCCTATGCCTGGTCCTAGGGAGGAGAGTGGAGAAGCCAGCCCTATGTCTGGTCCTAGGGAGGAGACTGGAGAAGCCAGCCCTATGCCTGGTCCTAGGGAGGAGACTGGAGAAGCCAGCCCTATGCCTGGTCCTAGGGAGGAGAGTGGAGAAGCCAGCCCTATGCCTGGTCCTAGGGAGGAGAGTGGAGAAGCCAGCCCTATGCCTGGTCCTAGGGAGGAGAGTGGAGAAGCCAGCCTTATGCCTGGTCCTAGAGAGGAGAGTGGAGAAACCAGCCCTATGCCTGGTCCTAGAGAGGAGAGTGGAGAAGCCAGCCCTATGCCTGGTCCTAGGGAGGAGAGTGGAGAAGCCAGCCCTATGTCTGGTCCTAGGGAGGAGACTGGAGAAGCCAGCCCTATGCCTGGTCCTAGGGAGGAGCCTGGAGAAGCCAGCCCTATGCCTGGTCCTAGGGAGGAGACTGGAGAAGCCAGCCCTATGCCTGGTCCTATGGAGGAGACTGGAGAAGCCAGCCCTATGCCTGGTCCTAGAGAGGAGAGTGGAGAAGCCAGCCCTATGCCTGGTCCTAGGGAGGAGAGTGGAGAAGCCAGCCCTATGCCTGGTCCTAGGGAGGAGAGTGGAGAAGCCAGCCCTATGCCTGGTCCTAAGGAGGAGACTGGAGAAGCCAGCCCTATGCCTGGTCCTAGGGAGGAGAGTGGATAAGCCAGCCTTATGCCTGGTCCTAGGGAGGAGACTGGAGAAGCCAGCCCTATGCCTGGTCCTAGGGAGGAGACTGGAGAAGCCAGCCCTATGCCTGGTCCTAGGGAGGAGACTGGAGAACCCAGCCCTATGCCTGGTCCTAGGGAGGAGACTGGAGAAGCCGGCCCTATGCCTGGTCCTAGGGAGGAGACTGGAGAAGCCAGCCCTATGCCTGGTCCTAGAGAGGAGACTGGAGAAGCCGGACCTATGCCTGGTCCTAAGGAGGAGACTGGAGAAGCCAGCCCTATGCCTGGTCCTAGAGAGGAGACTGGAGAAGCAAGTCCTATGCCTGGTCCTAAGGAGGAGACTGGAGAAGCCAGCCCTATGCCTGGTCCTAAGGAGGAGACTGGAGAAGCCAGCCCTATGCCTGGTCCTAGAGAGAAGACTGGAGAAGCCGGCCCTATGCCTGGTCCTAAGGAGGAGACTGGAGAAGCCAGCCCTATGCCTCGTCCTAGGGAGGAGAGTGGAGAAGCCGGCCCTATGCCTGGTCCTAGGGAGGAGACTGGAGAAGCCAGCCCTATGCCTGGTCCTAGGGAGGAGACTGGAGAAGCCAGCCCTATGCCTGGTCCTAGGGAGGAGAGTGGAGAAGCCAGCCCTATGCCTCGCCTGTTTTGTTTTGCACCTGAATTCCTCCAGTAGAGAAGCCCCCTGGTTACTGCAGACCCTGAACTTATTTCCTATTGGGGTGCACCACTCCTTACCATCCTTTCCAGAGAGCAGCAACACATGGTGATACTTCAACGGTGTCCAAGGAACCCAGCGTAGCATTGGGGCCACCCCAAACTCGTCCACTGCATATGGTTATATTGGGGCATCAGGTGTATGATAATACTGGGGTGTCAGGTGTATTATATTTGGGTGTAAGATGTATGATAAGATTTGGGTGTTAGGTGTATGATAATACTGGGGAGTCAGGTAGTATTATTATATTGGGGGTCACAGGTGTATGATAGTACTATGGTGTCAGGTGTATGATAGTACTATGATGTCAGGTGTACGATAGTACTGGGGCGTTTGGTGTATGATAATATTGGGGTGACAGATGTATGATAATACTGGGGTGTCAGGTGTATGATAATACTGGGGTGTCAGGTGTATGATAATACTGGGGTGTCAGGTGTATGATAATACTGGGGTTTCAGGTGTATTATAATACTGGGGTGTCAGGTGTATTATAATACTGGGGTGTCAGGTGTATTATTATATTGGGGTGTCAGGTGTATGATAATAATGGGGTGTCAGGTGTATGATAGTACTATGGTGTCAGGTGTATGATAGTACTGGGGCGTTTGGTGTATGATAATATTGGGGTGTCAGGTGTATGATAATACTGGAATGTCAAGGTGTATATGATAATACTGGGGTGTCAGGTGTATTATATTGGGGTGTCAGATGTATGATAATATTGGGGCATTTGGTGTATGATAAGATTGGGGTGTCAGATGTATGAAAATACGGGGGTGTCAGGTGTATGAGAATATTGGGTTGTCAGGTGTATTCTAATACTGGGGTGTCGGCCATACTGAAATCTTGCCCCTTCTCTTCACCTTGGATCTTGCAGAGATCAGAATGACTTCCCGCGAGAAGCTGCTGACCCTGAGATCAATGAATCAGAAGGTTCGAGCTGCCAGGGTCCCGATCCTGGGATCTCTATCCACCCGAGCGGAAGAGATCCAGAGGGAAATTCAAGAGGTAAAGTGTATCATGTATTGATATATAACATACTGGATCCCCAGCAATATGTTACTGGATCCACCCAACAATAATATAAGATACTGGAACCCGGCAATATATTACTGGATCCCCCCCCCCAACAATAATATAAGATACTGGATCCCCAGCAATGTGTTACTGGATCCCCCCAACAATAATATAAGATACTGCCCCCCCCCCCCCAACAATAATTTAAGATATTGGATACTGCCCCCCCCCCCCCCCCCCACTACCAACAATAATAAAAGATACTGGATCCCCAGCAATATGTTACTGGACCCCCCCCCCCCCAACAATAATATAAGATACTGGATCGATCCCCAGCAATATGTTATTGGACCCCCCACCAACAATAATATAAGATACTGGATTCCCAGCAATATGTTACTGGATCCCACCAACAACAATATATGTTACTCTCATCATATAACTCTCATCATTCCTTACTGCAGGGGATCCACAAACCCTTCACAAAGATCACGCCCTGCTTCTTTGGAGACATTCAGGCGATGGGTCAAAAGCCGAGCACCTTCGTCCGCCAGGTAAGTCTGGAGGTGGCGGCCATATTGTCCAGCAGAGATGGCGCCATACTCACTGCTATAAACATAAGATCATTGTCCTGATGACAGATCCTTTAGTTCTGATGATGGATCCTATTGTTCTGATGACGGATCCTATTGTTCTGTTGGAAGAGCCTATTCTGATGACGGATCTTTTTGTTCTGATGACAGATCCTATAGTTCTGATGATAGATCCTATTTTTCTGATGGAGGATCCTATTATTATAATAACGGATCCTATTGATCAGATGATGGATCCTGTTGTTCTGATAATGAATCCTATTGTTTTGATTATGGATCCTAAATTTCTGACGACCAATCCTGTTGTTCTGATAACAGATCCAATAGTTCTCATGAAGGATCCTGTTTTTCAGATAACAGATCCCATCATTCTGTTGACAGATCTTATTGTTCTGATGATGGATCATGTTGTTATGACGTGGGAGCAGTATTAAAGGGTCACTGTGCTTTATGAACACTTTTATAGGGACATATTAAAAGTTTAGCTCAGTGGGGTCTGAGCGCTGACACCCCCACAATCTCCAGAATCAGGGGAGAGAGGCGCTCTCTGTCTCTGCTGCACGAGGCGGGAGCCAGACAGGCCCAGAGACCTTCCAATGAGTCCATCTCGCTTCCTCCCCCCAATCTAAACTTTGATATGTCACTAACAATAACATGACAAAGGTTTTCTAAAAGCACAGTGACCCTTTAAGTCAGGGCAGGTTTTAGCTATTGGTCGAAAAGAAGAATATCTGTATTCACTGACAACAAGCAGAGATCTTGAAATGGTGTATGAAAAAGTCGCAGACTGTTATTACAGTGAATAGACGTCCTTTCCAGTTTCTGAAGGTCAACCTGATTATCTCCTCTCCAGGTGGCCGCATTATGCACCTACCCAGAGCTGCTGGAAAGTGGTCAGTTCCCAGAAGACGCCAAGACCAGAGCCCATACAATCCTGAAGAACATGAACAATGGATCCGTGGGTAAGTGTCGCCCCCTCCTGGGATCTGCAGGTATTCACTGTATAGACTGCGGGCCTGTAGGTGAGTGTCACCCCCTCCTGGGATCTGCAGGTACTCACTGTGTAGACTGTGGGTCTGTAGGTGAGTGTCGCCCCCTCCTGGGACCTGCAGGTACTCACTGTGTAGACTGTGGGCCTGTAGGTGAGTGTCGCCTCCTCCTGCGACCTGCAGGTACTCACTGTGTAGATTGTGGGTCTGTAGGTGAGTGTCGCCCCCTCCTGGGACCTGCAGGTACTCACTGTGTAGACTGTGGGCCTGTAGGTGAGTGTCGCCTCCTCCTGCGACCTGCAGGTACTCACTGTGTAGACTGTGGGCCTGTAGGTGAGTGTCGCCCCCTCCTGGGATCTGCAGGTACTCACTGTGTAGACTGTGGGTCTGTAGGTGAGTGTCGCCCCCTCCTGGGATCTGCAGGTACTCACTGTGTAGACTGTGGGCCTGTAGGTGAGTGTCGCCTCCTCCTGCGACCTGCAGGTACTCACTGTGTAGATTGTGGGTCTGTAGGTGAGTGTCGCCCCCTCCTGGGACCTGCAGGTACTCACTGTGTAGACTGTGGGCCTGTAGGTGAGTGTCGCCTCCTCCTGCGACCTGCAGGTACTCACTGTGTAGACTGTGGGCCTGTAGGTGAGTGTCGCCCCCTCCTGGGATCTGCAGGTACTCACTGTGTAGACTGTGGGTCTGTAGGTGAGTGTTGCCCCCTCCTGGGATCTGCAGGTACTCACTGTGTAGATCAGGGATGGCCAACCTGCGGCTCTCCAGGTGTTGCAAAACTACAACTCCCAGAATGCCTACAGCTATCAGCCTACAGCAGGGCATGGTGGGAGTTGAAGTTTTACAACAGCTGGAGAGCCGCAGGTTGGCGTAGATTGTGGGCCTGTAGGTGAGTGTCGCCCTCTCCTGGGATCCGCGGGAACTTACTGTGTAGATCGTGGTCCTGTAGGTGAGTGTCGCCCCCTCCTGGGAACTGCAGGTACTCACTGTGTAGATTGTGGATCTGTAGGTGAGTGTCACCCCCTCCTGGGAACTGCAGGTACTCACTGTGTAGATTGTGGATCTGTAGGTGAGTGTCGCCCCCTCCTGGGTTTTGCAGGTACTCACTGTGTAGATTATGGATCTGTAGGTGAGTGTCGCCCCCTCCTGGGATCTACAGGTACTCACTGTGTAGATTGTGAGCCTGTAGGTGAGTGTCACCCTCTCCTGGGATCTGCAGGTACTCACTGTGTAGATTGTGGGCCTGTAGGTGAGTGTCGCCCCCTCCTGGGATTTGCAGGTACTCACTGTGTAGATTGTGGATCTGTAGGGGAGTGTCGCCCCCTCCTGGGATCTGCAGGTACTCACTGTGTAGATTGTGGGCCTGTAGGCGAGTGTCGCCCCCTTCTGGGATCTGCAGGTATTCACTGTGTAGACTGTGAGCCTGTAGGTGAGTGTCGCCCCCTCCTGGGATCTGCAGGTACTCACTGTGTAGATTGTGGATCTGTAGGTGAGTGTCGCCCCCCCCCTCCCGGATCTGTAGGTACTCACTGTGCAGACTGTGGGCCTGTAGGTGAGTGTCGCCCCCTCCTGGGATCTGCAGGTACTCACTGTGTATATTGTTGGTCTGTAGGTGAGTTTCGCCCCCTCCTGGGATCTACAGGTACTCACTGTGTAGATTATTGTCCTGTAGGTGAGTGTCGCCCTCTCCTGGGATCTGTAAGTACTCACTTTGTAGATTGTGGGTTTGAAAGTGAGTGTCACCCCCTCCTGGGATCTGCAGGTACTCACTGTGTATATTGTGGGTCTGTAGGTGAGTGTCGCTCCCTCCTGGGATCTTTAGGTTCTTACTGTGTAGATTGTGGGCCTGTAGGTGAGTGTCGCCCCCTCCTGGGATCTGCAGGTACTCACTGTGTAGATTGTGGTCCTGTAGGCGAGTGTCGCCCCTCCTGGGATCTGCAGGTACTCACTGTGTAAATTGTGGGTCTGTAGGTGAGTGTCGTCCCCTCCTGAGATTTGCAGGTACTCACTGTGTAGATTGTGGATCTGTAGGTGAGTGTCGCCCCCTCCTGGGATCTGCAGGTACTCACTGTGTAGATTGTGTGTCTGTTGGTGAGTGTCACCACCTCCTGGGATTTGCAGGTACTTTCTGTGTAGAGTGTGGGCCTGTAGGTGGGTGTCGCCCTCTCCTGGGATCTGCAGGTACTCACTGTGTAGGTACTCGCTGTGTAGATTGTGGGCCTGTAGGCGAGTGTCACCCCCCCCCCCTCCTGGGATCTGCAGGTACTCACTGTGTAGATTGTGGGCCTGAAGGTGAGTGCCGCCCCCTCCTGGAATCTGCTGGTACTCACTGTGTAGATTGTGGGCCTGTAGGTGAGTGTCGCCCCCTCCTGGAACCTGCAGGTACTCGCTGTGTAGATTGTGGGTCTGTAGGTAAGTGTCGCCCCCTCCTGGGATCTGTAGGTACTCACTGTGTAGATTGTGGGTCTGTAGATGAGTGTCGCCCTCACCTAGGATCTGCAGGTACTCACTGTACAGATTGTGGTCCTGTAGGTGAGTGTCACCCCCTCCTGGAATCTGCAGGTGCTCACTGTGTAGATTGTGGGTCTGTTGGTGAGTGTCGCCCTCTCCTGGGATCTGCAGGTACTCACTGTGTAGATTGTGGTCCTGTTGGTGAGTGTCACCCTCTCCTGGGATCTGCAGGTACTCATTGTATAGATTGTGGGTCTGTAGATGAGTGTCGCCCTCTCTTAGGATCTGCAGGTACTCACTGTGTAAATTGTGGGCCTGTAGGTGAGTGTCGCCCTCTCCTGGGATCTGCAGGTACTCACTGTGTAGATTGTGGTCCTGTAGGCGAGTGTCACCCCCTCCTGGGATCTGCAGGTACTCACTGTGTAAATTGTGGGTCTGTAGGTGAGTGTCGTCCCCTCCTGAGATTTGCAGGTACTCACTGTGTAGATTGTGGATCTGTAGGTGAGTGTCGCCCCCTCCTGGGATCTGCAGGTACTCACTGTGTAGATTGTGGGTCTGTAGGTGAGTGTCGCCCTCTCCTGGGATCTGCAGGTACTCACTGTGTAGATTGTGGGTCTGTAGGTGAGTGTCACCCCCTCCTGGGATCTGCAGGTACTCACTGTGTAGATTGTGGTCCTGTAGGCGAGTGTCGCCCCCTCCTGGGATCTGCAGGTACTCACTGTGTAGATTGTGGGTCTGTAGGCGAGTGTCGCCCCCCCTCCTGGGATCTGCAGGTACTCAATGTGTAGAGTGTGGGTCTTTAGGTGAGTGTCACCCCCTCCTGGGATCTGCAGGTACTCACTGTGTAGATTGTGGGTCTGTAGGCGAGTGTCGCCCCCCCCTCCTGGGATCTGCAGGTACTCAATGTGTAGAGTGTGGGTCTTTAGGTGAGTGTCACCCCCTCCTGGGATCTGCAGGTACTCACTGTGTAGATTGTGGATCTGTAAGTGTCGCCCCCCTCCTGGGATCTGTAGGTACTCACTGTGTAGATTGTAGATCTGTAGGTGAGTGTCGCCCCCTACTGGGATCTGCAGGTACTCACTGTGTAGATTATGGTCCTGTAGGTGAGTGTCGCCCTCTCTTGGGATCTGTAGGTACTCGCTGTGTAGATTGTGGGCCTGTAGGCGAGTGTCACCCCTCCCCCCCTTCCCGGGATCTGCAGGTACTCACTGTGTAGATTGTGGGCCTGTAGGTGAGTGTCGCCCCCTCCTGGGATCTGCAGGTGCTTACTGTGTAGATTGTGGGTCTGTAGGCAAGTGTCGCCCCCTCCAGGGATCTGTAGGTACTCACTGTGTAGATTGTGGTCCTGTAGGTGAGTGTTGCCCCCTCCTGGGATCTGCAGGTACTCACTGTGTAGATTGTGGGTCTGTAGGTGAGTGTCGCCCCCTCCTGGAATCTGCAGGTACTCACTGTGTAGATTGTGGGTCTGTAGGTGAGTGTCGCCCTCTCCTGGGATCTCCAGGTACTCACTGTGTAGATTGTGGTCCTGTAGGCGAGTGTCGCCCCCTCCTGGGATCTGCAGGTACTCACTGTGTAGATTGTGGGTCTGTAGGTGAGTGTCACCCCCTCCTGGGATCTGCAGGTACTCACTGTGTAGATTGTGAGCCTGTAGGTGTCACCCAATCTTGGGATCTGCAGGTACTCACTGTGTAGATTGTGGGTCTGTAGATGAGTGTCGCCTCCTCCTGGGATCTACAGGTACTCACTGTGTAGATTGTGGGTCTGTTGGTGAGTGTCGCCACCTCCTGGGATTTGCAGGTACTTTCTGTGTAGAGTGTGGGCCTGTAGGTGGGTGTCGCCCTCTCCTGGGATCTGCAGGTACTCGCTGTGTAGATTGTGGGCCTGTAGGCGAGTGTCACCCCCCCCCCCTTCCTTCCCGGGATCTGCAGGTACTCACTGTGTAGATTGTGGGCCTGAAGGTGAGTGCCGCCCCCTCCTGGAATCTGCTGGTACTCACTGTGTAGATTGTGGGCCTGTAGGTGAGTGTCGCCCCCTCCTGGGATCTGCAGGTACTCACTGTGTAGATTGTGGGTCTGTAGGTAAGTGTCGCCCCCTCCTGGGATCTGTAGGTACTCACTGTGTAGATTGTGGGTCTGTAGATGAGTGTCGCCCTCTCCTAGGATCTGCAGGTACTCACTGTACAGATTGTGGTCCTGTAGGTGAGTGTCACCCCCTCCTGGAATCTGAAGGTGCTCACTGTGTAGATTGTGGGTCTGTAGGTGAGTGTCGCCCTCTCCTGGGATCTGAAGGTACTCACTGTGTATATTGTGGGTCTGTAGGTGAGTGTCGCCCTCTCCTGGGATCTGCAGGTACTCACTGTGTAGATTGTGGTCCTGTAGGTGAGTGTCACCCTCTCCTGGGATCTGCAGGTACTCATTGTGTAGATTGTGGGTCTGTAGATGAGTGTCGCCCTCTCTTAGGATCTGCAGGTACTCACTGTGTAGATTGTGGGCCTGTAGGTGAGTGTCGCCCTCTCCTGGGATCTGCAGGTACTCACTGTGTAGATTGTGGGTCTGTATGTGATTGTCGCCCTCTCCTGGGATCTGCAGGTACTCACTGTGTAGATTGTGGGTCTGTAGGTGAGTGTCGCCCCCTCCTGGAATCTGCAGGTACTCATTGTGTAGATTGTGGGCCTGTAGGTGAGTGTTGCCCTCTCCTGGGATCTCCAGGTACTCACTGTGTAGATTATGGTCCTGTAGGCGAGTGTCGCCCCCTCCTGGGATCTGCAGGTACTCACTGTGTAGATTGTGGGTCTGTCGGTGAGTGTCACCCCCTCCTGGGATCTGCAGGTACTCACTGTGTAGATTGTGAGCCTGTAGGTGTCACTCAATCCTGGGATCTGCAGGTACTCACTGTGTAGATTGTGGGTCTGTAGATGAGTGTCGCTTCCTCCTGGGATCTACAGGTACTCACTGTGTAGATTGTGGGTCTGTTGGTGAGTGTTGCCACCTCCTGGGATTTGCAGGTACTTTCTGTGTAGAGTGTGGGCCTGTAGGTGGGTGTCGCCCTCTCCTGGGATCTGCAGGTACTCACTGTGTAGGTACTCGCTGTGTAGATTGTGGGCCTGTAGGCGAGTGTCACCCCCCCCCCCCCCTCCCGGGATCTGCAGGTACTCACTGTGTAGATTGTGGGCCTGAAGGTGAGTGCCGCCCCCTCCTGGAATCTGCAGGTACTCACTGTGTAGATCGTGGGCCTGTAGGTGAGTGTCGCCCCCTCCTGGGATCTGCAGGTACTCACTGTGTAGATTGTGGGTCTGTAGGTAAGTCTCGCCCCCTCCTGGGATCTGTAGGTACTCACTGTGTAGATTGTGGGTCTGTAGATGAGTGTCGCCCTCTCCTAGGATCTGCAGGTACTCACTGTACAGATTGTGGTCCTATAGGTGAGTGTCACCCCCTCCTGGAATCTGCAGGTGCTCACTGTGTAGATTGTGGGTCTGTAGGTGAGTGTCGCCCTCTCCTGGGATCTGAAGGTACTCACTGTGTATATTGTGGGTCTGTAGGTGAGTGTCGCCCTCTCCTGGGATCTGCAGGTACTCACTGTGTAGATTGTGGCCCTGTAGTTGAGTGTCACCCTCTCCTGGGATCTGCAGGTACTCATTGTGTAGATTGTGGGTCTGTAGATGAGTGTCGCCCTCTCTTAGGATCTGCAGGTACTCACTGTGTAGATTGTGGGCCTGTAGGTGAGTGTCGCCCTCTCCTGGGATCTGCAGGTACTCACTGTGTAGATTGTGGGCGTGTAGGTGAGTGTCGCCCTCTTCTGGGATCTGCAGGTACTCACTGTGTAGATTGTGGGTCTGTAGGCGAGTGTCACCCCCTCCTGGGATCTGCAGGTACTCACTGTGTAGATTGTGGGTCTGTAGGTGAGTGTCACCCTCTCCTGGGATCTCCAGGTACTCACTGTGTAGATTGTGGTCCTGTAGGCGAGTGTCGCCCCCTCCTGGGATCTGCAGGTACTCACTGTGTAGATTGTGGGTCTGTAGGTGAGTGTCGTCCCCTCCTCGGATCTGCAGGTACTCACTGTGTAGATTGTGGGTCTGTAGGTGAGTGTCACCCCCTCCTGGGATCTGCAGGTACTCACTGTGTAGATTGTGGGTCTGTAGGTAAGTGTCGCCCTCTCCTGGGATCTGCAGGTACTCACTGTGTATATTGTGAGTCTGTAGGTGAGTGTCGCCCTCTCCTGGGATCTGCAGGTACTCACTGTGTAGATTGTGGCCCTGTAGTTGAGTGTCACCCTCTCCTGGGATCTGCAGGTACTCATTGTGTAGATTGTGGGTCTGTAGATGAGTGTCACCCTCTCTTAGGATCTGAAGGTACTCACTGTGTAGATTGTGGGCCTGTAGGTGAGTGTCGCCCTCTCCTGGGATCTGCAGGTACTCACTGTGTAGATTGTGGGCGTGTAGGTGAGTGTCGCCCTCTTCTGGGATCTGCAGGTACTCACTGTGTAGATTGTGGGTCTGTAGGCGAGTGTCACCCCCTCCTGGGATCTGCAGGTACTCACTGTGTAGATTGTGGGTCTGTAGGTGAGTGTCGCCCTCTCCTGGGATCTCCAGGTACTCACTGTGTAGATTGTGGTCCTGTAGGCGAGTGTCGCCCCCTCCTGGGATCTGCAGGTACTCACTGTGTAGATTGTGGGTCTGTAGGTGAGTGTCACCCCCTCCTGGGATCTGCAGGTACTCACTGTGTAGATTGTCGGTCTGTAGGTAAGTGTCGCCCCCTCCTGGGATCTGTAGGTACTCACTGTGTAGATTGTAGGTCTGTAGATGAGTGTTGCCCCCTCCTGGGGTCTGCAGGTACTCACTGTGTAGATTGTGGGTCTGTAGGTGAGTGTCGCCCTCTCCTGGGATCTGCAGGTACTCACTGTGTAGATTGTGGTCCTGTAGGTGAGTGTCGCCCCCTCCTGGGATCTGTAGGTACTCACTGTGTAGATTGTGGGTCTGTAGATGAGTGTCGCCCCCTCCTGGGGTCTGCAGGTACTCACTGTGTAGATTGTGGGTCTGTAGGTGAGTGTCGCCCTCTCCTGGGATCTGCAGGTACTCACTGTGTAGATTGTGGGTCTGTAGGTGAGTGTGACCCCCTCCTGGAATCTGCAGGTGCTCACTGTGTAGATTGTGGGTCTGTAGGTGAGTGTCGCCCTCTCCTGGGATCTGAAGGTACTCACTGTGTATATTGTGGGTCTGTAGGTGAGTGTTGCCCTCTCCTGGGATCTGCAGGTACTCACTGTGTAGATTGTGGGTCTGTAGGTGAGTGTTGCCCTCTCCTGGGATCTGCAGGTACTCACTGTGTAGATTGTGGTCCTGTAGGTGAGTGTCACTCTCTCCTGGGATCTGCAGGTACACATTGTGTAGATTGTGGGTCTGTAGATGAGTGTCGCCCTCTCTTAGGATCTGCAGGTACTCACTGTGTAGATTGTGGGCCTGTAGGTGAGTGTCGCCCTCTCCTGGGATCTGCAGGTACTCACTGTGTAGATTGTGGGTCTGTAGGTGAGTGTCGCCCTCTCCTGGGATCTGCAGGTACTCACTGTGTAGATTGTGGGTCTGTAGGTGAGTGTCGCCCCCCTCCTGGGATCTGCAGGTACTCATGTAGTGATCGGGCCGCAGGGGCAACACGTGAGCTACAGTGAGCCAATGGGGGTAGTAGTTGTTTTACTCATGGCCAGCAGCGCTCCCTGGGCCGGTGTGCAGTGTAGGGAAGGACAGAACCAGTTCCTTCGGGGCACACTTTGTTGCCCAGGAACTCCCGCCAGATGGTGCCCTTGGTGGTGTGCGTTTAAGGTGCCGTGGAGACAGGGTCCCTGGGGTTTATGACGCCATGACCAGGTGGTGCGTTGATAGACGGTATAGAATAAAGAGAGAGGCAGGAGTTGAACCAACAAGAATTTTACTTGAAATATTTGCCTTGAGGTAAATAACATCCAGCAGATAATGATGGAGGCGAGCTGCAACTCCAGACAACGGGCGCGGTGAGGCGGTGGTGTGCAGCCTCTAACTAAGGCTGAGAGGACGGCTGATACTGTCCTTCCTTCTTTAATGTAAGCTCTGACAACTCAGCCTTTTAGGTCCTTTGGATCTTCTGAACTAGAATTTGACAACCAACAGGGCGGTCTCCCTAGCGGCAGGCATTGCTCTTCTGCTCCATTATTTGAACAGGTTGCTTCAATACCACAAGTCCACTTTGTCTCTGACTCCAGGACAGTGCCACCACAAAGAGAAGGGAACCAGTAGGCCTTGGGCTTGGTTTCTCATCTATCTTGGCCTGTCTGGGAAGTGCCCAGGGGCACACACACCAGTTGCATGCTCCTTCACTATCCTCCTCCCAACTGCCCCACTATGCCTGCCTCTCACTATATATATATACATGATGTGACAGCTCCACCTAGTGATGACTGTGTGTAAATGCAGTTACCAGCCTGTTGTGAGGAGTTTGCAGCTATTACAGAGGGAATAAACAATGACATAAGATGACATACACGATAGTTTGAAGTGTCCCCTTTTAACACTTAGTGGGACACTGCATTCCCCTCTACTTTAAGCTAAGCCGTCCTCAGCGCGTGACTTGCCAGACGCTGTGGATCTCTACGCCGTCACCTGAAAGATATAAAACAAGCTCTGCACACCTATACATCTTATAAGTCAACATTGCATAATAATATTACGTTACTTCAGTAGGCTCAGATAGGCAAAAGAGTTTGGCTGACAATACACATTATTAAGATTCAGTATCAGTTATACACATTTCTCCTGGTTCTCATGGCGCAAAAGGGACAGTGGGCGTCTTTGCTTGACGGTGATGGCGGAAAATGGGCATAGTATTTATCATGAGGTTAATACAGCCCCTGACAAAGTCCTCTAAGGCAAAGTCCATCCCTGACTTGGGGTATCATTTTGTAAATTTTTAATCCAATAGGAAATTAAAGTGCAAAGTCTCTGACTTGTAAAACTTGTGCGTTGCATAGAATAAAACACAGAAAATGTCCTTCTGGGCACATGACTTAAAATGTTGCATAACCTGATTTGTAGAGCCGCAGGAAACCTGAGAAGGGGGTAAAAAGGGGATAAAAATGGCGCGAACGTGCGCAACTGGGATTTAGCAGCATATGGAGTCTTCCTTAGGAGACCATTAGAAGGGCAGTGGGCTCTATCGTGGCTTGAGGAACTGCCACTGAACACCAGCAAGAGTCCCCACTTAGCTAAATAGTCCCCATCTCCACTTTAGTTATCTCCCTCAAAGCGGGGGTACACAATGCTGGCCAGCCGGCCTACTCACAGGGATGGATCTTCTTCAGACGGGTCATCTGTCTCCAGGGGGCTCCCAGAATCTGTTTCTTCGGAAGAAAGCTCTGGACGGTACTCCTTTTTTTGAGGGCTCATTACGGAAGTGAGCTCCAGCCCACTAACGGGTCTCTTGAAAATGGATGCTGCATTCTCAGCTGAGGCTGGGGGATCAATGCTGTGGGCTTTAGCGCACAAGGAGACGCAGCTGCTGTAAACTCTGGCGGTGGTCCAGGAGGATTTTCAGGGGTCTCCTGACATGGTTGGGTGGTAAGCTGCCCCAAGAGCTGTACACATTCTCCCACTGGATCCCTTACAGGCGTGGGTTTTGGTGCGGTCCGAGGACGTCTCCGCTTGGTCTTGGGCCGGACATCGGGGTCTCTGGTGGCAATGGCAGGTTGACACACGTTGTTAGTTCTGGCAAACCCGCCAGCATACTGATACCGAGCCGGGGCGGAGGGTGGCGTATACTTTACAGGAGGCCACGCATGGGTAGGCGGTGGGTCTTTCTCTTCCTCCTCAGACTCCAGATCCTCAGGGTCTTCCCAGGATTCCGGGTTAGGCAGGGGCCACGTAATCTCAGTAGCGTAGGGCCCGCATGTGTTCTCTGCTGGAGTAAACTCCACCACCTCATCAACATACAAACTATGGAGGTAGCTCAGCATATCTCGACGCTTCACCGACCTGAGGTCCCGAATGAAGCGGAACCCCCTCTCCTTACAGAAGGAAAGCACCACTCCGCGTCTCCGGACCTACTCCGGTAGGTATTTCAACTCATCATAATTTTCCTCGTGAGATCCGTGTTATATTTCTTACACTGGTGGGTCCTCGTTAAACGGGCTGCTTTCATATCTGTAGCTAATTTCGGCCATAACTGGTGTGAGGAAGCGAAGACCGGGCGGTCATAAATCGTTGCCATTTTTGGTGGCTCCACTGGATTTAGCTGGTCCTCTCCAGACCGATCGGTTGTGTCAGTGGTATTAGGTTACACTATGGGGCTTCCACCAGGGGTGCAGAGAAGCCGAGGTAGGGGGTCCACTCTGTGCCCCTTCCTGTGCCGGTCCCAGAGATCCTGGATGCGGGCCTCTAACTCCGCCATGTCCCTGGTCACAGAAGGGGCCGACTTACCCTTCCGCCTGGCGTGTTTCAGAGAGGGCATTCTCTGCTCCCTCCAGCGCTCTATTCAGGCATTTCTCCGCCATTTTCTCATGGAGGGGCAGCACTCAATTTTCTTGCTAGTAACTGGGCGTTTTCACAGGGATGGGCCAGTGAAAATAACCTGTAGGTGAGTGTCGCCCCCTCCTGGGATCTGCAGGTACTCACTGTGTAGATTGTGGTCCTGTAGGTGAGTGTCGCCCGCTCCTGGGACCTGCAGGTACTCACTGTGTAGATTGTGGGTCTGTAGGTGAGTGTCGCCCCCTCCTGGGGTCTGCAGGTACTCACTGTGTAGATTGTGGGTCTATAGGTGAGTGTCGCCCCCTCCTGGGATCTGCAGGTACTCACTGTGTATATTGTGGGTCTGTAGGTGAGTGTCGCCCCCTCCTGGGACCTGCAGGTACTCACTGTGTATATTGTGGGTCTGTAGGTGAGTGTCGCCCCCATCCTGGGATCTGCAGGTACTCACTGTGTATATTGTGGGTCTGTAGGTGAGTGTTGCCCCCTCCTGGGACCTGCAGGTACTCACTGTGTATATTGTGGGTCTGTAGGTGAGTGTCGCAGGTACTCACTGTGCAGACTGTGGGTCTGTAGGTGAGTGTCACCCCCTCCTGGGATCTGCAGGTACTCACTGTGTAGATTGTGGGTCTGTAGGTGAGTGTCGCCCTCTCCTAGGATCTGCAGGTACTCACTGTGTAGATTGTGGGTCTGTAGGTGAAATTTGCCCCCTCCTGGGATCTGCAGGTACTCACTGTGTAGATTGTGGGTCTGTAGGTTTGTGTTGCCCCCTCCTGAGATCTGCAGGTACTCACTGTGTAGATTGTAGGTCTGTAGGTGAGTGTCGCCCCCTCCTGGGATCTTCAGGTGCTCATTGTGTAGATTGTGGGTCTGTAGGTGAGTGTCGCCCTCTCCTGGGATCTTCAGGTGCTCACTGTGTAGATTGTGGTCCTGTAGGTGAGTGTCTCCCTCTACTGGGATCTTCAGGTGCTCACTGTGTAGATTGTGGTCCTGTAGGTGAGTGTCTCCCTCTACTTGGATCTTCAGGTGCTCACTGTGTAGATTGTGGGCCTGTAGGTGAGTGTCGCCCTCTCCTGGGATCTGCAGGTACTCACTGTGTAGATTGTAGATCTGTAGGTGAGTGTCGCCCCCTCCTGGGATCTGCAGGTACTCACTGTGTAGATTGTGGGCCTGTAGGTGAGTGTCGCCCCCTCCTGGGATCTGCAGGTACTCACTGTGTAGATTGTAGGTCTGTAGGTGAGTGTCGCCCTCTCCTGGGATCTGCAGGTACTCACTGTGTAGATTGTGGGTCTGTAGGTGAGTGTCGCCCTCTCCTGGGATCTGCAGGTACTCACTGTGTAGATTGTGGTCCTGTAGGTGAGTGTCTCCCTCTACTGGGATCTTCAGGTGCTCACTGTGTAGATTGTGGTCCTGTAGGTGAGTGTCTCCCTCTACTTGGATCTTCAGGTGCTCACTGTGTAGATTGTCGGTCTGTAGGTAAGTGTCGCCCCCTCCTGGGATCTGCAGGTACTCACTGTGTAGATTGTAGATCTGTAGGTGAGTGTCGCCCCCTCCTGGGATCTGCAGGTACTCACTGTGTAGATTGTGGGCCTGTAGGTGAGTGTCGCCCCCTCCTGGGATCTGCAGGTACTCACTGTGTAGATTGTAGGTCTGTAGGTGAGTGTCGCCCTCTCCTGGGATCTGCAGGTACTCACTGTGTAGATTGTGGGTCTGTAGGTGAGT
This sequence comes from Bufo gargarizans, assembly GCF_014858855.1. Classification (NCBI taxonomy): domain Eukaryota; kingdom Metazoa; phylum Chordata; class Amphibia; order Anura; family Bufonidae; genus Bufo; species Bufo gargarizans. The sequence continues at coordinate 1,745,127 of NC_058084.1, forward strand.
GTCGCCCTCTCCTGGGATCTGCAGGTACTCACTGTGTAGATTGTGGTCCTGTAGGTGAGTGTCTCCCTCTACTGGGATCTTCAGGTGCTCACTGTGTAGATTGTGGTCCTGTAGGTGAGTGTCTCCCTCTACTGGGATCTTCAGGTGCTCACTGTGTAGATTGTGGTCCTGTAGGTGAGTGTCGCCCCCTCCTGGGATCTGCAGGTACTCACTGTGTAGATTGTAGGTCTGTAGGTGAGTGTCGCCCTCTCCTGGGATCTGCAGGTACTCACTGTGTAGATTGTGGGTCTGTAGGTGAGTGTCGCCCTCTCCTGGGATCTGCAGGTACTCACTGTGTAGATTGTGAGCCTGTAGGTGTCGCCCAATCCTGGGATCTGCAGGTACTCACTGTGTACATTGTGGGCCTGTAGGTGAGTGTCACCCTCTCCTGGGATCTCCAGGTACTCACTGTGTATATTGTGGGTCTGTAGGTGAGTGTTGCCCTCTCCTGGGATCTGCAGGTACTCACTGTGTAGATTGTGGTCCTGTAGGTGAGTGTTGCCCTCTCCTGGGATCTGCAGGTACTCACTGTGTAGATTGTGGTCCTGTAGGTGAGTGTCGCCCCCTCCTGGGATCTGCAGGTACTCACTGTGTAGATTGTGAGCCTGTAGGTGTCGCCCAATCCTGGGATCTGCAGGTACTCACTGTGTACATTGTGGGCCTGTAGGTGAGTGTCACCCTCTCCTGGGATCTCCAGGTACTCACTGTGTATATTGTGGGTCTGTAGGTGAGTGTTGCCCTCTCCTGGGATCTGCAGGTACTCACTGTGTAGATTGTGGTCCTGTAGGTGAGTGTTGCCCTCTCCTGGGATCTGCAGGTACTCACTGTGTAGATTGTGGGTCTGTAGGTGAGTGTCGCCCCCTCCTGATATCTGCAGGTGCTCACTGTGTAGATTGTGGGTCTGTAGGTGAGTGTCGCCTCCTCCTGGGATCTGCAGGTACTCACTGTGTGGGTTGCAGGCCTGTAGTGGTCATTACCCTAGGTCACGTTCATCTTGCTCCTCTGCACTGGACTTTACCAGTCCTGGTTGGGTCTCTGCAGTCTCATGATGCCCTCTGACTGTCTCTCTGTATCCACAGGCGGCTACAATCATGAATATACAACCAAGACGCTCCCGCACATCATTGCCAAGTTCATACAGAGGAGAGATGATGGGGTCCCCAGCACCCCCAGAAATATCATTGTGTGCAGTGGAACCTCTGAAGCTGTGATGGTGAGTCCTTCTTACCATGGTATTATCCTCCAGTCACAGCCAGAGCTGCAAGTGAAATAATACTGTTACAATATATCATATCTTAACCTCTAACACAATCAGAGCAAAATTTAGATACAGATATTCCATATCTACACTCCAGTCACAGCCAGAGTGGCATTCAGCATTCTGATTGATACTGGTTTCCATACAATTAGAAACCCAATGTACTTTCCTTACGGTCTTTCTTTACTAATGTCTTAAATAGATCCTTATTTAAAACACTGGGAGAAAAAAACAGCATGGAGCGAATTTTATAGACGGAGCATTAACAGTGCACACAAGGGTCAATTAGAAAACAACCAGCCAAACACAACTGAAACATGTGAACACAGCCAAACAAGAGCCTACTACATATATACAGCTACCACTAGAGGGAGCTCAGAAGATTACTACATACAGATATATACAGCTACCACTAGAGGGAGCTCAGGAGATTACTACATACAGATATATACAGCCACCACTAGAGGGAGCTCAGGAGATTACTACATACAGATATATACAGCCACCACTAGAGGGAGCTCAGGAGATTACTGCATACAGATATATACAGCCACCACTAGAGGGAGCTCAGGAGATTACTGCATACAGATATATACAGCCACCACTAGAGGGAGCTCAGGAGATTACTGCATACAGATATATACAGCTACCACTAGAGGGAGCTCAGGAGATTACTACATACAGATATATACAGCCACCACTAGAGGGAGCTCAGGAGAATACTACATACAGATATATACAGACACCACTAGAGGGAGCTCAGGAGATTACTACATACAGATATATACAGCCACCACTAGAGGGAGCTCAGGAGATTACTGCATACAAATATATACAGCTACCACTAGAGGGAGCTCAGGAGATTACTACATACAGATATATACAGCCACCACTAGAGGGAGCTCAGGAGATTACTACATACAGATATATACAGCCACCACTAGAGGGAGCTCAGGAGATTACTACATACAGATATATACAGCTACCACTAGAGGGAGCTCAGGAGATTACTACATACAGATATATACAGCCACCACTAGAGGGAGCTCAGGAGATTACTACATACAGATATATACAGCCACCACTAGAGGGAGCTCAGGAGATTACTACATACAGATATATACAGCCACCACTAGAGGGAGCTCAGGAGATTACTACATACAGATATATACAGCTATCACTAGAGGGAGCTCAGGAGATTACTACATACAGATATATACAGATACCACTAGAGGGAGCTCAGGAGATTACTGCATACAGATATATACAGTCACCACTAGAGGGAGCTCAGGAGATTACTACATACAGATATATACAGCCACCACTAGAGGGAGCTCAGGAGATTACTACATACAGATATATACAGCCACCACTAGAGGGAGCTCAGGAGATTACTACATACAGATATATACAGCCACCACTAGAGGGAGCTTAGGAGATAACTACATACAGATATATACAGCCACCACTAGCGGGAACTCAGAAGATTACTCCATAGAGATATATACAGCCACCACTAGAGGGCGCTCCGGAGGTTACTGCATACAGATATATACAGCTACCACAAGAGGGCGCTCCGGAGATTACTACATACAGATATATACAGTCACCACTAGAGGGAGCTCAGGAGCTTACTGCATACAGATATATACAGCCACCACTTGAGAGCGCTCAGGAGATTACTCAATACAGATATATACAGCCACCACTAGAGGGAGATCCAGAGATTACTGCATACAGATATATACAGCCACCACTAGAGGGAGCTCAGGAGATTACTACATACAGATATAGACAGCCACCACTAGAGGGAGCTCAGGACATTACTACATACAGATATATACAGCCACCACTAGAGGGAGCTCAGGAGAATACTACATACAGATATATACAGCCACCACTAGAGGGAGCTCAGGCGATTACTGCATACAGATATACACAGCCACCACTAGAGGGCGCTCCGGAGATTACTACATACAGATATATACATCCACCACTAGAGGGAGCTCAGGAGATTACTGCATACAGATATATATAGTCACCACTAGAGGAAGCTCAGGAGATTACTGCATACATATATATATATGCCACCACTAGAGGAAGCTCAGGAGATTACTACATACAGATATATACAGCCACCACTAGAAGGAGCTCCGGAGATTACTACATACAGATATATACAGCCACCACTAGAGGGAGCTCAGGAGATTACTACATACAGATATATACAGCTATCACTAGAGGGAGCTCAGGAGATTACTACATACAGATATATACAGATACCACTAGAGGGAGCTCAGGAGATTACTACATACAGATATAGACAGAACCCTAAGGGACTCAGGAGAATGCATAACCCATCAGATATAGACAGTCACCACTAGAGGGAGCTCAGGAGATTACTACATACAGATATATACAGCCACCACTAGAGGAGCTCAGGAGATTACTACATACAGATATATACAGCCACCACTAGAGGGAGCTCAGGAGATTACTACATACAGATATATACAGCCACCACTAGAGGGAGCTCAGGAGCTTACTGCATACAGATATATACAGCCACCACTTGAGGGAGATCCGGAGATTACTGCATACAGATATATACAGCCACCACTAGAGGGAGCTCAGGAGAATACTACATACAGATATATACAGCCACCACTAGAGGGAGATCCGGAGATTACTGCATACAGATATATACAGCCATCACTAGAGGGAGCTCAGGACATTACTACATACAGATATATACAGCCACCACTAGAGGGAGCTCAGGAGAATACTACATACAGATATATACAGCCACCAATAGAGGGAGCTCAGGAGATTACTTTATACAGATATATACAGCCACCACTAGAGGGAGCTCAGGCGATTACTGCATACAGATATACACAGCCACCACTAGAGGGCGCTCCGGAGATTAACTACATACAGATATATACATCCACCACTAGAGGGAGCTCAGGAGATTACTGCATACAGATATATATAGTCACCACTAGAGGAAGCTCAGGAGATTACTGCATACATATATATATAGCCACCACTAGAGGAAGCTCAGGAGATTACTACATACAGATATATACAGCCACCACTAGAAGGAGCTCCGGAGATTACTATATACAGATATATACAGCCACCACAAGAGGGAGCTCAGGAGATTACTGCATACAGATATATACAGTCACCACTAGAGGAAGCTCAGGAGATTACTGCATACAGATATATACAGCCACCACTAGAAGGAGCTCCGGAGATTACTATATACAGATATATACAGCCACCAGTAGGGGGAGCTCAGGAGATTACTACATACAGATATATACAGCCACCACTAGAGGGAGCTCAGGAGATTACTACATACAGATATATACAGCCAACCACTAAGGAAGTCCAGGAGATTACTGCATACAGATATATACAGCCACCACTAGAGGGAGCTCAGGAGATTACTACATACAGATATATACAGCACCACTAGAGGGAGCTCAGGAGATTACTACATACAGATATATACAGCAACCACTAGAGGGAGCTCAGGAGATTACTGCATACAGATATATACAGTCACCACTAGAGGGAGTCTCAGGAGATTACTACATACAGATATATACAGCCACCACTAGAGGGAGCTCAGGAGATTACTACATACAGATATATACAGCCACCACTAGAGGGAGCTCAGGAGATTACTACATACAGATATATACAGCACCACTAGAGGGAGCTCAGGAGATTACTACATACAGATATATACAGCACCACTAGAGGGAGCTCAGGAGATTACTGCATACAGATATATACAGCCACCACTAGAGGGAGCTCAGGAGATTACTACATACAGATATATACAGCCACCACTAGAGGGAGCTCAGGAGATTACTACATACAGATATATACAGCCACCACTAGAGGGAGCTCAGGAGATTACTGCATACAGATATATACAGCCACCACTAGAGGGAGCTCAGGAGATTACTACATACAGATATATACAGCCACCACTAGAGGGAGCTCAGGAGATTACTAGCATACAGATATATACAGCCACCACTAGAGGGAGCTCAGGAGATTACTGCATACAGATATATACAGCCACCACTAGAGGGAGCTCAGGAGATTACTACATACAGATATATACAGCCACCACTAGAGGGAGCTCAGGAGATTACTGCATACAGATATATACAGCCACCACTAGAGGGAGCTCAGGAGATTACTACATACAGATATATACAGCCACCACTAGAGGGAGCTCAGGAGATTACTACATACAGATATATACAGCCACCACTAGAGGGAGCTCAGGAGATTACTACATACAGATATATACAGCCACCACTAGAGGGAGCTCAGGAGATTACTACATACAGATATATACAGCCACCACTAGAGGGAGCTCAGGAGATTACTACATACAGATATATACAGCCACCACTAGAGGGAGCTCAGGAGATTACTACATACAGATATATACAGCCACCACTAGAGGGAGCTCAGGAGATTACTACATACAGATATATACAGCCACCACTAGAGGGAGCTCAGGAGATTACTGCATACAGATATATACAGCCACCACTAGAGGAGCTCAGGAGATTACTACATACAGATATATACAGCCACCACTAGAGGGAGCTCAGGAGATTACTGCATACAGATATATACAGCCACCACTAGAGGGAGCTCAGGAGATTACTACATACAGATATATACAGCCACCACTAGAGGGAGCTCAGGAGATTACTACATACAGATATATACAGCCACCACTAGAGGGAGCTCAGGAGATTACTACATACAGATATATACAGCCACCACTAGAGGGAGCTCAGGAGATTACTACATACAGATATATACAGCCACCACTAGAGGGAGCTCAGGAGATTACTACATACAGATATATACAGCCACCACTAGAGGGAGCTCAGGAGATTACTACATACAGATATATACAGCCACCACTAGAGGGAGCTCAGGAGATTACTACATACAGATATATACAGCCACCACTAGAGGGAGCTCAGGAGATTACTACATACAGATATATACAGCCACCACTAGAGGGAGCTCAGGAGATTACTACATACAGATATATACAGCCACCACTAGAGGGAGCTCAGGAGATTACTACATACAGATATATACAGCCACCACTAGAGGGAGCTCAGGAGATTACTGCATACAGATATATACAGCCACCACTAGAGGGAGCTCAGGAGATTACTACATACAGATATATACAGCCACCACTAGAGGGAGCTCAGGAGATTACTACATACAGATATATACAGCACCACTAGAGGGAGCTCAGGAGATTACTACATACAGATATATACAGCCACCACTAGAGGGAGCTCAGGAGATTACTACATACAGATATATACAGCCACCACTAGAGGGAGCTCAGGAGATTACTACATACAGATATATACAGCCACCACTAGAGGGAGCTCAGGAGATTACTGCATACAGATATATACAGCCACCACTAGAGGGAGCTCAGGAGATTACTACATACAGATATATACAGCCACCACTAGAGGGAGCTCAGGAGATTACTACATACAGATATATACAGCCACCACTAGAGGGAGCTCAGGAGATTACTACATACAGATATATACAGCCACCACTAGAGGGAGCTCAGGAGATTACTACATACAGATATATACAGCACCACTAGAGGGAGCTCAGGAGATTACTACATACAGATATATACAGCCACCACTAGAGGGAGCTCAAGGAGATTACTACATACAGATATATACAGCTCACCACTAGAGGGAGCTCAGGAGATTACTACATACAGATATATACAGCCACCACTAGAGGGAGCTCAGGAGATTACTACATACAGATATATACAGCCACCACTAGAGGGAGCTCAGGAGATTACTACATACAGATATATACAGCCACCACTAGAGGGAGCTCAGGAGATTACTACATACAGATATATACAGCCACCACTAGAGGGAGCTCAGGAGATTACTGCATACAGATATATACAGCCACCACTAGAGGGAGCTCAGGAGATTACTACATACAGATATATACAGCCACCACTAGAGGGAGCTCAGGAGATTACTACATACAGATATATACAGCCACCACTAGAGGGAGCTCAGGAGATTACTACATACAGATATATACAGCACCACTAGAGGGAGCTCAGGAGATTACTACATACAGATATATACAGGCCTACCACTAGAGGGAGCTCAGGAGATTACTACATACAGATATATACAGCCACCACTAGAGGGAGCTCAGGAGATTACTACATACAGATATATACAGCCACCACTAGAGGGAGCTCAGGAGATTACTACATACAGATATATACAGCCACCACTAGAGGGAGCTCAGGAGATTACTACATACAGATAATATACAGCCACCACTAGAGGGAGCTCAGGAGATTACTACATACAGATATATACAGCCACCACTAGAGGGAGCTCAGGAGATTACTGCATACAGATATATACAGCCACCACTAGAGGGAGCTCAGGAGATTACTGCATACAGATATATACAGCCACCACTAGAGGGAGCTCAGGAGATTACTACATACAGATATATACAGCCACCACTAGAGGGAGCTCAGGAGATTACTACATACAGATATATACAGCCACCACTAGAGGGAGCTCAGGAGATTACTACATACAGATATATACAGCCACCACTAGAGGGAGCTCAGGAGATTACTGCATACAGATATATACAGCCACCACACTAGAGGGAGCTCAGGAGATTACTACATACAGATATATACAGCCACCACTAGAGGAGCTCAGGAGATTACTTACATACAGATATATACAGCCACCACTAGAGGGAGCTCAGGAGATTACTACATACAGATATACAGCCACCACTAGAGGGAGCTCAGGAGATTACTGACATACAGATATATACAGTCACCACTAGAGGGAGCTCAGGAGATTACTGCATACAGATATATACAGCCACCACTAGAGGGAGCTCAGGAGATTACTGCATACAGATATATACAGCCACCACTAGAGGGAGCTCAGGAGATTACTACATACAGATATATACAGCCACCACTAGAGGGAGCTCAGGAGATTACTACATACAGATATATACAGCCACCACTAGAGGGAGCTCAGGAGATTACTACATACAGATATATACAGCCACCACTAGAGGGAGTTCAGGAGATTACTACATACAGATATATACAGCCACCACTAGAGGGAGCTCAGGAGATTACTACATACAGATATATACAGCCACCACTAGAGGGAGCTCAGGAGATTACTACATACAGATATATACAGCCACCACTAGAGGGAGCTCAGGAGATTACTACATACAGATATATACAGCCACCACTAGAGGAGCTCAGGAGATTACTACATACAGATATATACAGCCACCACTAGAGGGAGCTCAGGAGATTACTACATACAGATATATACAGCCACCACTAGGGAGCTCAGGAGATTACTACATACAGATATATACAGCCACCACTAGAGGGAGCTCAGGAGATTACTACATACAGATATATACAGCCACCACTAGAGGGAGCTCAGGAGATTACTGCATACAGATATATACAGCCACCACTAGAGGGAGCTCAGGAGACTACATACAGATATATACAGCCACCACTAGAGGGAGCTCAGGAGATTACTATACAGATATATACAGCCACCACTAGAGGGAGCTCAGGAGATTACTACATACAGATATAACAGCCACCACTAGAGGAGCTCAGGAGATTACTACATACAGATATATACAGCCACCACTAGAGGGAGCTCAGGAGATTACTACATACAGATATATACAGCCACCACTAGAGGGAGCTCAGGAGATTACTGCATACAGATATATACAGCACCACTAGAGGGAGCTCAGGAGATTACTACATACAGATATATACAGCCACCACTAGAGGGAGCTCAGGAGATTACTACATACAGATATATACAGTCCACCACTAGATGGAGCTCAGGAGATTACTGACATACAGATATATACAGCCACCACTAGAGGGAGCTCAGGAGATTACTACATACAGATATATACAGCCACCACTAGAGGGAGCTCAGGAGATTACTGCATACAGATATATACAGCCACCACTAGAGGGAGCTCAGGAGATTACTAGCATACAGATATATACAGCCACCACTAGAGGGAGCTCAGGAGATTACTGCATACAGATATATACAGCCACCACTAGAGGGAGCTCAGGAGATTACTACATACAGATATATACAGCCACCACTAGAGGGAGCTCAGGAGATTACTACATACAGATATATACAGCCACCACTAGAGGGAGCTCAGGAGATTACTGCATACAGATATATACAGCCACCACTACACCACTAGAGGGAGCTCAGGAGAATACTGCACACAGATATATACAGCCACCACTAGAGAGAGCTCAGGAGATTACTACATACAGATATATATAGCTACCACTAGAGGGAGCTCAGGAGATTACTACATACAGATATATACAGTAACCACTAGAGGGAGCTCAGGAGATTACTGCATACAGATATATACAGCCACCACTAGAGGGAGCTCAGGAGATTACTGCATACAGATATATACAGTAACCACTAGCGAAAGCTCAGGAGATTACTGCATACAGATATATACAGCCACCACTAGAGGGAGCTCAGGAGATTACTGCATACAGATATATACAGCCACCACTAGAGGGAGCTCAGGAGATTACTACATACAGATATATACAGCCACCACTAGAGGGAGCTCAGGAGATTACTACATACAGATATATACAGCCACCACTAGAGGGAGCTCAGGAGATTACTACATACAGATATATACAGCCACCACTAGAGGGAGCTCAGGAGATTACTGCATACAGATATATACAGTCACCACTAGAGGGAGTTCAGGGGATTACTGCATACAGATATATACAGCCACCACTAGAGGGAGCTCAGGAGATTACTACATACAGATATATACAGCCACCACTAGAGGGAGCTCAGGAGATTACTGCATACAGATATATACAGTCACCACTAGAGGGAGCTCAGGAGATTACTACATACAGATATATACAGCCACCACTAGAGGGAGTTCAGGGAATTACAGCATACAGATATATACAGCCACCAGTAGAGGGAGCTCAGGAGATTACTACATACAGATATATACAGCCACCACTAGAGGGAGCTCAGGAGATTACTACATACAGATATATACAGCCACCACTAGAGGGAGTTCAGGGGATTACTGCATACAGATATATACAGCCACCACTAGAGGGAGCTCAGGAGATTACTACATATAGATATATACAGCCACCACTAGAGGGAGCTCAAGAGATTACTACATACAGATATATACAGCCACCACTAGAGGGAGCTCAGGAGATTACTGCATACAGATATATACAGCCACTACTAGAGGGAGCTCAGGAGATTACTACATACAGATATATACAGCCACCACTAGAGGGAGCTCAGGAGATTACTGCATACAGATATATACAGCCACCACTAGAGGGAGCTCAGGAGATTACTACATACAGATATATACAGCCACCACTAGAGGGAGCTCAGGAGATTACTGCATACAGATATATACAGCCACCAGTAGAGGGAGCTCAGGAGATTACTACATACAGATATATACAGCCACCGCTAGAGGGAGCTCAGGAGATTACTACATACAGATATATACAGCCACCACTAGAGGGAGCTCAGGAGATTACTACATACAGATATATACAGCCACCACTAGAGGGAGCTCAGGACATTACTACATACAGATATATACAGTCACCACTAGAGGGAGCTCAGGAGATTACTACATACAGATATATACAGCCACCACTAGAGGGAGTTCAGGGGATTACTGCATACAGATATATACAGCCACCAGTAGAGGGAGCTCAGGAGATTACTACATACAGATATATACAGCCACCACTAGAGGGAGCTCAGGAGATTACTGCATACAGATATATACAGCCACCACTAGAGGGAGCTCAGGAGATTACTGCATACAGATATATACAACCACCAGTAGAGGGAGCTCAGGAGATTACTGCATACAGATATATACAGCCACCACTAGAGGGAGCTCAGGAGATTACTGCATACAGATATATACAGCCACCACTAGAGGGAGCTCAGGAGATTACTGCATACAGATATATACAGCCACCACTAGAGGGAGCTCAGGAGATTACTGCATACAGATATATACAGCTACCACTAGAGGGAGCTCAGGAGATTATTACATACAGATATATACAACAACCACTAGAGGGAGCTCAGGAGATTACTGCATACAGATATATACAGCCACCACTAGAGGGAGCTCAGGAGATTACTACATACAGATATATACAGCCACCACTAGAGGGAGCTCAGGAGATTACTGCATACAGATATATACAGCCCCCACTAGAGGGAGCTCAGGAGATTACTGCATACAGATATATACAGCCACCACTAGAGGGAGCTCAGGAGATTACTACGTACAGATATATACAGCCACCACTAGAGGGAGTTCAGGGGATTACTGCATACAGATATATACAGCCACCACTAGAGGGAGCTCAGGAGATTACTACATACAGATATATACAGCCACCACTAGAGGGAGCTCAGGAGATTACTACATACAGATATATACAGCCACCACTAGAGGGAGCTCAGGAGATTACTGCATACAGATATATACAGCCACCACTAGAGGGAGCTCAGGAGATTACTACATACAGATATATACAGCCACCACTAGAGGGAGTTCAGGGGATTACTGCATACAGATATATACAGCCACCACTAGAGGGAGCTCAGGAGATTACTACATACAGATATATACAGCCACCACTAGAGGGAGCTCAGGAGATTACTGCATACAGATATATACAGTCACCACTAGAGGGAGCTCAGGAGATTACTACATACAGATATATACAGCCACCACTAGAGGGAGCTCAGGAGATTACTACATACAGATATATACAGCCACCACTAGAGGGAGCTCAGGAGATTACTACATACAGATATATACAGCCACCACTAGAGGGAGTTCAGGGGATTACTGCATACAGATATATACAGCCACCAGTAGAGGGAGCTCAGGAGATTACTGCATACAGATATATACAGCCACCACTAGAGGGAGCTCAGGAGATTACTACATACAGATATATACAGCCACCACTAGAGGGAGTTCAGGGGATTACTGCATACAGATATATACAGCCACCACTAGAGGGAGCTCAGGAGATTACTGCATACAGATATATACAGCCACCACTAGAGGGAGCTCAGGAGATTACTGCATACAGATATATACAGTCACCACTAGAGGGAGCTCAGGAGATTACTACATACAGATATATACAGCCACCACTAGAGGGAGTTCAGGGGATTACTGCATACAGATATATACAGCCACCACTAGAGGGAGCTCAGGAGATTACTACATACAGATATATACAGCCACCACTAGAGGGAGCTCAGGAGATTACTGCATACAGATATATACAGCCACCACTAGAGGAAGCTCAGGAGATTACTACATACAGATATATACAACCACCACTAGAGGGAGCTCAGGAGATTACTGCATACAGATATATACAGCCACCACTAGAGGGAGCTCAGGAGATTACTGCATACAGATATATACAGCCACCACTTGTCAGGGACCCAGGGGGGCCGTTCCTCATCGGGTTCACAGGCGCGGGCATCGGGTGCAGGAAGCCCCGCCTCTTCCTGGCAGGGCATCTGGTGCTGGTGTGGCCAGTGCGCGTGTGTGGGTCGAGCGCTGGGTACGCGGAGATGCGAGCGTAGTGCGCACGTGCCATTCCAAGCCACAGGTGCAACTCAGGCTGGGGGAGGACTTCAGCCTTCACCACTTGCCCTCAGCCTTATGATTGGCCTCTGACTAGGGAAGCTTCCTGGTTGCCCTGGCAGCCAGGGGGGGGGCAGTCCTGGGTTCCCTGTGTATTTAAAGCTGGTCAGAGCCTTGACTCATTGCTGAGTTATTCTACCTTATGGTGAACACCCAGCTCCCTCCTGTGAACCTGTTGTTTAATCTGGCTTCCCGGCTACCGACCCTTTGCTTGACCCTTCGACTACGAGTCCTGCTGCCCGCCACGACCCGGAACTGGACCTGACTACCCGATTGGATTATCCTTTTGTACTACGCTATTTCTGGACTTATTTCGGCCCTGCCAAGGGGTTCCACACCTGGCCCACTACTCCAGCCCTGACATAATAACTCAGCCTGACCATGGAACCCGCGGGACCTGCAGACTGTGCCCTTTCTTTGTCCGAGCAACTGACGCTGGTGGCGCAAGCCCTTCATCACATGCAGACCAGCCATGAACACCTATTGGGGTGGATAAGTTCCCAGGAGCTGCGCCAGGCCCAGGCCACTGCACTACCACCCTCACCGCCTCCCGTTCCACGCCCCTCACTAGAGATGGTGAACAGTGAGCCCACCGTGGCCCTACCAGAACGCTTTTCTGGAGACAGGAGGAAATGCCGTTCATTTCTCATCTCCTGCAAACTACTGTTCTCCTTGAAACCCCGCACTTACTCCTCGGACAACGTCAAGGTACGAACAGCCATCTCCCTGCTCACGGGACCCCCACAGACCTGGGCCCATCAGCTCCTGCAAACTGATAGTCCAGTGCTGTCCTCTTTGTTTCCGCCATGCAGGCGCTCTTTGACGACCACCTCTAGGGGCGCTCTCCGTTCCCTTTGGCGAGGAAGGCGTCCAGTGGAGGACTACATTACGGAATTCTAGGAGATCGCCCCAGATACTGGACTCAATGAATTGGCCCTTATCGACCAGTTCCGGATCGGTCTGTCGGACCAGTTAAAAGATGAACTCGCCCGTATCGGGGTCCCGAAGGTTCTGGAAGGGCTGATGAGCACGGTTACCCAACTGGACCGCCGTTTCCGGGAACGGAGAGGCAACACGCTCTGCCCCCTCCTGAACGGCGATTTCCAGTCCTTGGGCCATCCTCCACAGTGGGGGACCTCGCCCCGGATGAACTAATGCAGATCGGAGTAGTCAGAGGTCCAGAAGGCGGACTCTCAATCTCTGCCTCTACTGTGCCAAACCCGGGCATATGTTGAGAGACTGCCCTATCAAACCACCTACAGGTAGGACTGTCAGTTCCGCTGTGTTCCTGAACATGCCTGTATACAACGGTTCTTCACATCTAACCCTATGTGTTTCCCTGCAGCTGAACGGAACTGGCCATGAACTTGCGGCCTTAATCGATTCAGGCGCAAGCAGCTGTTTTTTCGATCTTGAACTTGCCACGCAACTGGGACTACCCTTGCGCCCCAAGGAACACCCGTCCAGACTCCACATGGTGGATGGCAGTACGTTAAAAACCGGACCTGTCTCCATGGAATCACACCCCCTTGCCATTTCCATTGGTCGCCACCACCTTGAAGAGATTGTATGGGACATCGTACCCTGTCCCCTGTTTCCAGTTATCCTGGGCATCCCATGGCTTCGAAAGCACAACCCCCAAATAAACTGGGCCATGGGACGTGTCATATTTCAGTCCTCCTACTGTGTCTCCCACTGCATCTCCTCTGCTTCTGGCCCTTTGCTGGCCCTGGCCTCATCTTCTCGGGTATTGCCCGCCAAGTACGAGGAATATGCGGATGTCTTCGAGAAGGCGGGGGCAGACACATTACCTGCCGCACGGACGGTTATACAACTTGTCTGAGCCTGAGACCCGGGCGCTGAGGGATTATATAGAGGAGAGTCTGTCGAAGGGCTTCATCTGCCCATCCACCTCCCCAGTCGGTGCAGGTATCTTTTTTGTGGGGAAGATCAACGGGGGTCTTCGGCCCTGTGTGGACTACCGGAGCCTTAACAACATCACCAGCAAGAATAAATACCCTCTCCCTCTCATCCCTGATCTCCTGGACCGAGTGAAGGATGCTAGAGTGTTCTCCAAGATCGACCTCCGGGGGGCCTACAATCCTGTGTGGATCCGTGAGGGCGACGAATGGAAGAGGGCTTTTCGTTCCAGATTCGGCCATTATGAGTATCTGGTGATGCCCTTCGGGCTTTGCAACACCCATCTACATTCCAAAGCTTTATCAATGATGTCTTCTGCGATCTTCTGGACACATACGTGGTAGTGTATCTGGATGACATCCTTATCTTTTCCCACACACTCCAGCAGCATGAGAGACATGTGAAAGTAGTCCTTCAGCGCCTTCGGACGCATCATCTCTATGGGAAGCTGGAGAAGAGCATCTTTGAGGTCCCCTCTATTGAATTATTGGGATACATACTGTCTCCTGGAAAGGTGGAGATGGACCCCAAGAAGGTTCAGGCCATCCTGGAATGGCCTATCCCACGGAATCAATAAATGGTCCAACAGTGCTGGCGCAACCCGACGCTGCTCTCCCTTTCTACCTGGAGACGGATGCATCAGAAAAAGCCGTTGGGGCAGTTCTCTCCCAAAGACAAGGGGAGAAGCAACTCCTACACCCAGTGGCGTTCTACTCCCGCAAGTTAACCAAGGCAGAACACAACTACGATGTGGGCGAAAGGGAACTACTAGCCATTAAGAACGCGCTGGAGGAATGGCGGCATCTGCTGGAAGGAGCCAAGCACCCGGTAACCGCGTATACCGATCACCGTAACCTGGAATACCTTCGTACTGCTAAGAGGTTACGGCCCCGGCAAGCCAGGTGGGCCCTCTTCTTTTCCCGTTTCACCCTCCAGATAGCGTATCGTCCTGGATCAAAGAACGGGAAGGCCGATGCCCTTTCCCGTATTCATGACTCCAATGCCGTCCTTACGCCTCTAGAGACCATCCTTCCAAGTACCTACTTTCTGGCTACACAACACTCGTTACTCGAAGAGATCCGACAAGCCAGCATGACCGTATCGTCGGAAGCAGCACACCTGCCACAAAGGCAGGGCTTACGTTACCATCAGGGAAAGATCTACGTGCCTACCTCCCATCGGGTACTGGTCCTGCAGCATCATCACGACCACCCAACAGCAGGTCACTGGGGAGTACACAACACTTTGGAGTGCGTGCATAGGCAGTTCTGGTGACCTTCCCCTACGGTCCTTTGTGGGCTCATGTACTGTCTGCGCCATGCACAAAAGACCCCACACCCTAGAGGGACCTCGCCATGGACATCGTGGTGGACTTACCTCCTTCACAGGGCCACACTACGATCTTATTCGTAGTAGATAGATGCACCAAGATGGCCCACTTTATTCCGACTACCGGCCTTCCAACGGCCCAATGCACCTCAAAAGTTATTCCTACAGCACATGTTCCGCCTACATGGGCTCCCCTCCTCTATTGTGTCTGATCGAGGTTCGCAGTTCACCTCCCGTTTTTGGAGCCAATTTTGCCGCTGCCTCCATATCACCCGCAACCTGTCCTCTGCTTATCATCCTCAGTCCAACGGCTAGACAGAGAGGACAAACCAGACTTTGGAGCAGTACCTCCGCTGCTATTCGTCATACCTGCAGGACGACTGGGTGGACCTTCTCCCTCTGGCAGAATATGCATACAACCAACAGCAGCATGCCTCTACGGGACTCTCTCCCTTTTACGTGAATTACGGGGTACCATCCGTCTACGCTTCCGGACCTCCCTGTGGACATTCCCGTACCTGAGGTGGCCCAGCGCCTCCGTTGTCTCCGGGGTTTGCTACGTACCCTAGTGTGGAAGCTCCGCACAACCCAGCAACAGCAAAAAGCTCAGGCCGATCGGAGACACGCCGAGAGCCCCAAGTACAAAAGCGGGGATAGGGTATGGTTATCCTCTCAGCATCTCAAACTGACCTGCCCGTCAAGGAAATTGGGCCCTCGCTATTTGGGACCATTTACCATCTTCTCAATGGTCAACGACGTCGCAGCGAGACTAAGCTTGCCTGCCTTATTTAACATCCATCCGGTGTTCCATGTATCACTACTGAAACCCTACCGTGCCAACATCCTTGCGGGCAGAGTGCCGGTGCCTCCTGCTCCCATTCAGGTGGATAACGATGATGACTACGAAGTCCAGTGAATCCTGGACTCCCGCAGGCACCGTGGTGTCTTGGAATACCTTGTCCACTGGAAGGGGTATGGGCCAGAAGAGCATTCCTGGGAGCCAGCAGGTAACCTTCATGCAGATGCCAAAGTCTGAGCATTCCACCGAGCTCATCCTGATCGGCGATCCCAGGTTCGTGTCCGGCGGCCGCTTCTTGGTGGGGGGCTCTGTCAGGGACCCAGGGGGGCCGTTCCTCATTGGGTTCGCAGGCGCGGGCATCGGGTGCAGGTAGCTCCTCCTCCTGGCAGGGCATCTGGTGCTGGTGTGGCCAGTGCGCGTGTGTGGGTCGAGCGCTGGGTACGCGGAGATGCGAGCGTAGTGCGCACGTGCCATTCCAAGCCACAGGTGCTACTCGGGCTGGGGGAGGACTTCAGCCTTCACCACTTGCCCTCAGCCTTATGATTGGCCTCTGACTAGGGAAGCTTCCTGGTTGCCCTGGCAGCCAGGGGGGGGGGGCGGTCCTGGGTTCCCTGTGTATTTAAAGCTGGTCAGAGCCTTGACTCATTGCTGAGTTATTCTACCTTATGGTGAACACCCAGCTCCCTCCTGTGAACCTGTTGTTTAATCTGACTTCCCGGCTACCGACCCTTTGCTTGACCCTTCGACTGCGATTTCTGCTGCCCGCCACGACCCGGAACTGAACCTGACTATCCGATTGGATAATCCTTTTGTACTACGCTATTTCTGGACTTATTTCATCCCTGCCAAGGGGTTCCACACCTGGCCCACTACTCCAGCCCTGACAGCACTAGAGGGAGCTCAGGAAATTACTACATACAGATATATACAGCCACCACTAGAGGGAGCTCAGGAGATTACTACATACAGATATATACAGCCACCACTAGAGGGAGCTCAGGAGATTACTGCATACAGATATATACAGCCACCACTAGAGGGAGCTCAGGAGATTACTACATACAGATAAATACAGCCACCACTAGAGGGAGCTCAGGAGATTACTGCATACAGATATATACAGCCTCCACTAGAGGGAGCTCAGGAGATTACTACATACACATATATACAGCCACCACTAGAGGGAGCTCAGGAGATTACTACATACACATATATACAGCCACCACTAGGGGGAGCTCAGGAGATTACTGCATACAGATATATACAGCCACCGCTAGAGGGAGCTCAGGAGATTACTGCATACAGATATATACAGCCACCACTAGAGGGAGCTCAGGAGATTACTGCATACAGATATATGCAGCCACCACTAGAGGGAGCTCAGGAGATTACTGCATACAGATATATGCAGCCACCACTAGAGGGAGCTCAGGAGATTACTACATACAGATATATACAGCCACCACTAGAGGAAGCTCAGGAGATTACTACATACAGATATATACAGCCACCGCTAGAGGAAGCTCAGGAGATTACTGCATACAGATATATACAGCCACCACTAGAGGGAGCTCAGGAGATTACTGCATACAGATATATACAGCCACCACTAGAGGGAGCTCAGGAGATTACTACATACAGATATATACAGCCACCACTAGAGGGAGCTCAGGAGATTACTACATACAGATATATACAGCCACCGCTAGAGGGAGCTCAGGAGATTACTACATACAGATATATACAGCCACCGCTAGAGGGAGCTCAGGAGATTACTACATACAGATATATACAGCCACCACTAGAGGGAGCTCAGGAGATTACTGCATACAGATATATACAGCCACCGCTAGAGGGAGCTCAGGAGATTACTACATACAGATATATACAGCCACCGCTAGAGGGAGCTCAGGAGATTACTACATACAGATATATACAGCCACCGCTAGAGGAAGCTCAGGAGATTACTGCATACAGATATATACAGCCACCACTAGAGGGAGCTCAGGAGATTACTGCATACAGATATATACAGCCACCACTAGAGGGAGCTCAGGAGATTACTACATACAGATATATACAGCCACCACTAGAGGGAGCTCAGGAGATTACTGCATACAGATATATACAGCCACCGCTAGAGGGAGCTCAGGAGATTACTACATACAGATATATACAGCCACCACTAGAGGGAGCTCAGGATATTACTACATACAGATATATACAGCCACCACTAGAGGGAGCTCAGGAGATTAGTGCATACAGATATATACAGCCACCACTAGAGGGAGCTCAGGAGATTACTACATACAGATATATACAGCCACCACTAGAGGGAGCTCAGGAGATTACTACATACAGATATATACAGCCACCGCTAGAGGGAGCTCAGGAGATTACTACATACAGATATATACAGCCACCACTAGAGGGAGCTCAGGAGATTACTGCATACAGATATATACAGCCACCACTAGAGGGAGCTCAGGAGATTACTGCATACAGATATATACAGCCACCGCTAGAGGGAACTCAGGAGATTACTACATACAGATATATACAGCCACCACTAGAGGGAGCTCAGGAGATTACTACATACAGATATATACAGCCACCACTAGAGGGAGCTCAGGAGATTACTGCATACAGATATATACAGCCACCGCTAGAGGGAACTCAGGAGATTACTACATACAGATATATACAGCCACCACTAGAGGGAGCTCAGGAGATTACTACATACAGATATATACAGCCACCACTAGAGGGAGCTCAGGAGATTACTACATACAGATATATACAGCCACCACTAGAGGGAGCTCAGGAGATTACTACATACAGATATATACAGCCACCACTAGAGGGAGCTCAGGAGATTACTTCATACAGATATATACAGCCACCACTAGAGGGAGCTCAGGAGATTAGTGCATACAGATATATACAGCCACCACTAGAGGGAGCTCAGGCGATTACTGCATACAGATATATACAGCCACCACTAGAGGGAGCTCAGGAGATTACTACATACAGATATATATACAGTCAGGTCCATAAATATTGGGACATGGACACAATTCTAACATGTTTGTCTCTATACACCACCACAACGGATTTGAAATAAGGCCAACAAGATGGGCTTTACCTGCAGACTGTCAGCTTTACCTGCAGACTGTCAGCTTTACCTGCAGACTGTCGGCTGTAATCTGAGGGGATTACATCCAGATCAGGTGAACGGTGCAGGAATTACAGCAGTTTGTATCTGTGCCCCCACTTGTTAAGGGACCAGAAGTAATGGGACGATTGTCTTCTCGGCTGTTCCATGGCCGGTGTGTGTTATTCCCTCATTATCCCAATTACAATCAGCAGATACAAGGTCCAGAGGTCATTCCCAGTCTGCTATCTGCATTTGGAATCTGTTGCTGTCAACTCTCAAGATGAGATCCAAAGAGCTGTCACTATCAGTGAAGCCATCATTAGGCTGAAGAAAGACAACAAACCCATCAGAGAGATAGCAAAAACATCAGGCGCGGCCAAAACAACTGTCTGGAACATTCTTAAAAAGAAGGACCGCACCGGTGAGCTCAGCAACACCAAGAGACCCGGAAGACCACGGAAAACAACTGTGGTGGATGAGCGAAGAATTCTTTCCCTGGTGAAGAAAACCCCCTTCACAACAGTTGGCCAGATCAAAAACACTCTCCAGGAGGTAGGTGTGTGTGTGTCAAAGTCAACAATCAGGAGAAGACTTCACCAGAGTGAATACAGAGGGTTCACCACAAGATGGAAACCATTGGTGAGACTCAAAAACAGGAAGGCAGATTAGAGTTTGCCAAACGACATCTAAAAAAGCCTTCACAGTTCTGGGACAACATCCTATGGACAGATGAGACCAAGACCAACTTGTACCAGAGCGATGGGAAGAGAAGAGTATGGAGAAGGAAAGGAACTGCTCATGGTCCTAAGCATACCACCTCATCAGTGAAGCATGGTGGTCGTAGTGTCATGGCGTGGGCATGTATGGCGGCCAATGGAACTGCTTCTCTTGTATTTATTGATGATGTGACTGCTGACAGAAGCAGCCGGATGAATTCTGAAGGGTTTCGGGCAATGATATCTGCTCATTGAAAGGAGCCCCTGGTTTGTCTGTGGGTGAATCACCGGCCGGACAACCACTGAAGACCAATACACGTTGATAGGTATAAAATGGTTGCTGCTTTATTTTGACATCGTAGAAAATTTATAGCTTCAAACCACAAAATTAGCATATACCTCCCCTAAGTTTAATCCAATCAGGTAACGAATTTATCAATTTCATCTTTATACAGCCAAAGTAAAAAAAAGTCATGATAATTTCCTAGAAACAAGGTACATATGTGACGCATTTATAATTCTTAGAATTTAGATATCTAACCACCATGTTTGTCAACCTTCGCTCTGTTCAAATATTTCGCGGAATCATCCTTGTTTATTTTGTACCAACATTTATCTGATAAAACATCCTTCACTTATCTAAACCAAAGATGAACGTCAATATACAAGATGCTTATATAACCAGTATTATAGCAAATGTAAAATATATGTCTAATGCACATATTAGATATAAGTGTAAAAAGGTATATATGCATATATATGTTTCTGCAGCTATGATGTCATGCATTCAGCAATTCTCTCTCCAGATACCTTCATCATAAATGTGGCATTCTTTTGCAAAGCGTGCATATCTCTTTCTAGCCATGCGGTTTTGAGCTTCAGACAGCCACTTCCTGCTAGCTTGTGTTACTAGACCTTGTTGTTATAAGAATATAAAATATTTCCTTTAAAGAGGAACTCTGTATACATTAATACAAGCACATAAGGCTGAATATATATATACCTGTATGTGTGGATACAGACATAATTTCCTTACAATCCCCTCTTTGATCATATGGAATTCCCATTCCATATGATCACTCCTTATACCACACACCATTTTCATTCTCTGAATCATCTGCTTACTAAATGGTTCAGGAAAGTTTTGATCTTTCAAGTCCTCAGTCTCTAGTTCATTGGTATACTCCCTGAACATAAATTCTTCCTCATACAAGTCCTGCATAGTCTTTGGATCCTCTGGACAAAGTGGTTTAGGATAGCCTCTTAGCCATTGCTCATATCTACTTTGCAGGCTTGGGGGTATGATCAAAGTCATTTCCTTTGAAGGCATCTTGTCCAAAAGACTCATGCTTGTCCGGGGAATTCCTTCAGGACTCCTTCCGGTGTCTTCTTGAGCCGGCTGGCGTGTATCCACTGTGGACTCTGGTCAGTAAGGACAGCCGTTCGAGCAACTCTCAGAACCTCAAATGGACCTTGATATATTGGACCAGTCTTGTGGCGGACAGCCAGTTGTTTCACCAGAACCTTGTCTCCAGGCAAGAATGGATGAGTTGGGTCTGTGGAAAGAGGAGGAAAGGTGACAGCAACCTTATCATGATTTTCCGAGAGTATACCTACCAAATGTTTCACGTACTGCTCCTGCAAGGCAAAAATGTTACTGTCAATATCTGGTTCCTCACGGGTATTAGGGGGTCTACCGAATAACACTTCATAAGGTGACAACCCTGTCTGTTTATTTGGTGTCGTTCTTATTTGGTAGAGAATGGCGGGTAGAAATTTCAGCCAATCCTTCAATGTTCCTGAAGTAGCCTTTTTTAACCTATCCTTAATGGTTCGGTTCATTCTTTCCACGACTCCTGCACTTTGTGGGTGATAGACTATATTGAGCTTCCACTGGAAACCCAGAATCTTCGTCAGTTCTTGTATTAGTTTGGACTGGAAAGCAGGTCCCTGATCTGAATGAATTACCCGAGGGAGTCCATACACTGAAATCCATTGATTTATCAATGCCCTAGCTGTCACACCAGCTGTTTCTCCTGAAGTAGGTATGGCTACACACCATCCGGAGAACCTACAGACTATTACAAGGAGATATCTTATATTCCCGGGTTGCTTTGGCATATGTGTGTAATCTATCTGCAAATCTTGCAGAGGGCCTGTAGGGGGTGGTAGATTCCCATGTCGTCCGTGTGCTTTTCCTTGAGCATTATTCTGTGCACAAGTCATGCATGAGTCGACCAGATCGTCTATCAATCTCTGCAATTGGTGTGTACAGAACAGTGACTTGTAATGTTCTGATATGTATTGTTTTCCCAAATGTCCAGGACCATGAAGATAGGATATTAGGAGCGGTGCTGATGCAGTGGGAACCCCCAATATCCGATCTTTTGTCCATATACCTGTACCTGTCATCTGCAGTCCCTGAGATTTCCAATACTTGATGTCCTCACTGGTAGACTGCTTCTGAAGTTGATATACTACTGACACCCAGTTTTCACTTTCAAAATCTGTCATGAATAATAACTTACTTTCCCTTCTCGTGTCTCTCTTGGCTGCCATTTTCGCTGCTCTGTCTGCTAAGTTGTTTCCCATAGCTTGATAATCTCCTTTTGCAGAGTGTCCTTTCACTTTTATCACACTTATAGCTTCTGGCAACTGAATTGCACGTAGCAGGTGATCTATGTATTTTTGATTCGCTATCTGCTTCCCATCTGCTGAGATATATCCCCTATTTTTCCATATTAATGCATAATCATGCACTGTTCCAAATGCATAGCTACTGTCAGTATAAATATTCACTTTGTGTCCTGCGAATATTTCACAGGCTCTTGTGAGCGCTACCAGCTCAGCTTGTTGTGCCGAAGTTGTGACAATTGGCTCAGCTTCTATCACTTGATTTGGGAGCATGACCACTGCGTAACCTGTTTGATATGTCCTGTCATCTGGTCTTGTGCATGATCCATCCACAAAAACATCTATACTGTCAGTCTGTGGCGTGTCCTTTAAATCTTTCCTAGGTGTTGTGCATGACAAGATCACTTCATCACATCTGTGTTCAGGTGTTGGGTCTACTTGTTCGTCAGAACCTTCACACTTAAGTCTCAAAAGTGTATGAAAAAATCTTATCACTGGTGAGGTGTCTGGACATGTCTTTATCACCAGGTTTGCCGTACTGAGTAATATGGTTTCATATCCGGACAGTCTCTGAGCTGTCATGTGTTGTGTGGTCATGTTTTGAAGGAGGGACAAAACTGTATGAGTGGTGAAAAGTTCCATTACATTCCCATGGACTATCTTAGTAGCATCTTTTACTGACATGGCCGCGGCTGCTAATGCTTGGAGACAGTGAGGCATTCCAAGAACTACAGGAGGTAATTTTCTCGATAGGTATGAAACTGGCCTGTTTCTTCCCCCATGTGTCTGTGTCAAAACCGCTGCATAGGTTTCTCCCGATACTACACAGTATAATTGGAATGGCTTTCCATAATCTGCCAGGGCCAAGGCTGGGGCTTGGGTCAGGGACCGAATCAATCTCTCAAAGGCTTCTACTCTGTCCTCTGTCCACTCCACTACCTTTGGTGCTTCTGTGAGTGTAGTTTTCCTTAGGATTGAATCCCAATGGGAGCAATCAGGGATCCACTGCCTACAATACACTATTGACCCTAGAAAGGACAGCATTGTAGCTTTGTCCCCTGGCCTGCTTAGGGAGGTCACTGCCTTGACTCTAGCGGGTGAGATCTTTCTCTCTCCTGCCTCTATTATGCACCCCAGATACTCTACCTGGGTACTTGCATATTGGATTTTCTTCTTCGAGGCCAGGTGTCCTTTGCTTGCCAAGTGGTCTAATAAACTCTGTGAATCTATTTCGCAGGCTTCAAACTCCGAATTGGAGAGTAAAAGGTCATCTGTGTACTGTATTAAGGTGGATCCCCTCTTTGGTTCCCAATCTTCCAATGTAGCCTTTAATACAATAGAAAAGGCTGGTGGACTATCCCCAAAACCTTGTGGGAGACGGGTCCAAGTCACCTGACCATCATCAGCCCACTGAAAAGCAAAAAGACTTTGTGCATCCCAAGCCACTGGTATGGAAAAGAACGCATTACTGAGGTCAACTACAGTGTAGTATTTGAATCCCGCAGGAATGGCCCCAAACACAGCTGTAAGGTCTGCCACCAAGGGGGGAAGTGGGATAATTGCCTTGTTTACCTTCCTTAGATCCTGTACAAATCTCCATGTGCCATTATTATTTTTTACGGGATTTATCGGTGTATTCCAGGGACTGACAATTTTCCTAAGAATTCCCATCTGCAAGTATTTTCTCAATTTGCGGCCTTATACCCTCTAACTTTTCCTCACTCAGTGGGTATTGTTTCTGAAAGGTTGGCATAACCCCCTCCTTCAAACAGGGCCGGTAGGGCTCACAGTTAATCGTTCCTACTGAGTCTTTACATTTAGCCCAGATTGGATGATTTTCCAGGGACATTGGTATGCTCAAAAAGAACCCATTCATGTCACGTCTCTTTGGGTTTGTCAGGTCACATTTCATTGAGGTCGCTGTCAGTCTTCCCTTTTTGTCAAAGACTAATGAAATCTGTAATGCTGCCATTAGATCCCTTCCTAATAGGCAAACGGGGCATTCTAGCAGGACTGCAAAAGACATGTGCGTCACTAGTTCTCCCGTAAGAGTACAAACCGGGAGCGGTGCTGTCACCTTATGTATCACTGTCGTCCCATTGATACCCATAGAACTTCCTTCGGTGCATTTGTCGTTAATGAAGTCTATTTTGTTTACGCTTGAAGTCGTTGCTCCGGTGTCAAGCAATAAATTAACTGTAATACCATCAATTTGCAGTATTACTTGTGGTAAAACTTGCCAATCAGTTGGAACAAAATGCATAATGAAGGACGGGACTCGTTCTGGGCACCCCTAATAGTGATTGTTCCCCCGATTTGGGAGCCAGTGTCTGGGTCTATGGCTGAGAGTATTATCTGAATATCCTCCATTGTTAATTGGCTCCCTGCAGTATACTTCTGCAGAAACATAGCTGCTGCTCTAGGGTCCTTTTTTGGATTGGGACACATATCCTTCAGTTCTTTCATTAATCCTAAAGGAAGAGGGATATGGACTTCAGTGTCACCTACAGTGATCATGGGGAGCTGTAGTTTTGTGCCTTTCTTATCCCCTTCCTCAGGTGTTATAGCGAGTTTGGAAAATATGTCTGTCAGGGGTTGCATTATTCCAGGTACTCTAGGGGTGGAGGTTGCCAGGGGCCTACCATGTTCTAAACTGTCTGCCCCTATCTGTGTTTCAGTTCTCCTACTGTATTCTTCCTGAGCTCTGGTTTCCCAGTCCTTTTTCACCCTCCTGTACTCTTGTCTTAGTTTTTCTATCTCGGTCAGCAGCAGGTTTTTTTTTTGTTAGTCACTGCTCTGGTTTTCCCACACTCTCCTCCCAAAATGCCCTTTAATTCATCCATCCTTTCCTCACTAGGAAGGTCAGTATCATCTGGGTTCTCGTGATTATACGCGATGGGAAGGACACCCTGAAGGGGAAGTTGTTTAATGTAGACTATGTCTATCTTTAGTTTATCCCTCAGTTGCGTCAGCTCCTGTACATAAATGTCCACACTTTTTCTATATTCCTTCCTCCTTTCCTGAGCCTCTTTGACTTGTGGAGCCACATCTTTTTGTTCCCTAAGTGCTGCTGCCACTATAACTGCAGTACTCAAAAGGGAATCTCTATCTCCCAAATCCGGGTACAGTCCGGTTCTCTTTTGGTTCTCACCAGAAAATAATAATAATTCTGGTGCGGTTGCTTGTTTTGGACAGGGGACCTTATCATAAGGGTCTTGTAGCATGTCCTCCGTAGAGACAGCTGGGAGTGTTGCCTTTCCTGGTTCTAACACCGTCACATCATATGCCGGTGGTTTATCTGGTAAGGAGGGCAGAATTTCTGACCATGGAACTTCTTCCTCTTTACTCACTGTCCCCTTATCCTGTTTTAAGTATATGTGATGGGTTGGTGGAAATCTCTTCCTATACTCTTTTAATGCTTTCTCCCATTTTTTAAAACATGTTTTCATATAATTTTCATCCCAGGCACCGGCTGGATAGTTATATTTCGGGTGAAGCCCCACCATTTTTTTAACCTCCTCCCAGTCCCCTTCATTGCGAGGACCTACATTGCTGATCTGCGTAATACACAGTTGCTGACTGCGGTCACAGATATTTACCCAAAATGGATCAGTTACACTAATCCCACAGGTGCCTGATACAAAATGTAACGGTGTGGGTCTGGTCTCTGGCTCACCATCCAGATCCTTTCCCACGCTGTTACCCATAATGCTTAATGCAATTGACAATAAACTCTATACATATATTCGAGCAGCAAACAGTGAGGTGGAAATAGCAGCGTAGAAATAGCAGCAATTGAATAGCAGCAAGTAATTGTGTTAGTACTGATCAATTAAGCCAGCACAATCAGATTTTCCACCAGTACAATATTCTTATAACACGTGTAAAATATCTAATATGGGCAACACCATTTATGGATTTAATACACTGCAGTAATCAATGTCACCTTCCAAGTTATAACCGTACAGTTATGTTCTTTAAACAATTCACTCCACAGACAATCCTAGTGAGTTAGAAACCAACATCTGCATTGAGATGTATGCGTTTCCCTCACTTTTTCCTTTACATATATTCCTGGTACCTTGTTTCCTTGTTTCACATAAATCCAGAGTTATCCTTTAACTCATTCACATATATCCGGAGTTATCCTGTAACTCAATAAACCGTCAAGTGAGACTAATTCCCACTTGAAAAATCCCTGCCAACGTCCGAAGAGACTAATTCTACATTCGGAAAATTCCCTGCCATCAATATGATTCAGCCAAATGCTTTAGAACTCTTTGGACGGCGCTTCACAGTGCAGATGGACAATGACCCAAAGCATACTGCAAGAGTAACCAAAGAGTCTAAGGGAAAGAAGTGGAATGTTCTGCAATGGCCGAGTCAATTACCGGACCTGAATCCGATTGAGCATTTCACTTGCTGAAGACAAAACTGAAGGGAAAATGCCCCAAGAACAAGCAGGAGCTGAAGACAGTGGCAGTAGAGGCCAGGCAGAGCGTCACCAGGGATGAGACCAGCGTCTGGTGATGTCTATGCGTTCCAGACTTCAGGCTGTAACTGACGGCAAAGGATTTGCAACCAAGTATTAAAAAGTGACAGTTTGATTTATGATTATGTGGTAATGTGAACAGTGATGGAAGGTGTGTTGTCCCACTTCAGGTACCTCAGATGGTGAGACAGATAAAATCCAGAGAGTGGCAGTGGTCTCAGTAAAGCATAGTTTGCTGAGACATTTCTGTATACATTTTCTGGGCTGGATTTTACTTGAACTGGTGGCTAGGCTTGGTAGAGGGAGTTCCCAATCCATACCCTTCCAGTATGGGTTTTCCTTTCTACCTGAGGTGATCGCAGGTGAGGCCTGCTGTAATCAGGCCGGCATAAAGCGCCTCAGAATAGGTCAGTCTGAGGAGGGAGAGCGAGACTGTTCTGTGAAGCAGAGGCCCCGTGTGTGGTCTCAGTCAGGACGACTGAGGGGCCACAAGGCTTTGAATAGCCTGAGGTTTGGAGGACCTAGCAACACCTAGAGAACGAGGGTTGCACGCCCAGCGTCTGGAGGACTACTGGGCCACACTCCCCCAAAAGGTACTGGAGCTGCCACAGCCTTGAGGCTGCAGTATTGATGTTGGCTGAGGAAAGCCCCATATAATGTCCATGTGTGAACTGAGCTCTATGAGTGAGGTAGGGACGTATTGTGTTTAGGTAGCGCCTAGACGGGCAGGAGTTTATTTGTGTTGTAAGTATTGGCGGTGCGGGAACCTCACCCCACCCAGTGATGTATAACTGGACTATCCTTTATAAAGAAGACTGTCAAAATAAATGCACAGTTTGGACATGAAAATCCGTTGTCTGGTGATATATCTGTGAGTGCGACCCCCTGAAAAGAGACGATCCCTTACAATTGGTGGAGGATGCGTGCAAGTTGTCCATGAGAGAAGGGCAACGGTCGGTTTGCTAGGGTCAGCAACAAGAGAAAGAGCAGGTGCTGCTGAATCCTGCTGTGCTGGAGTTTAAAGGGCCGTTTGAAAAAAAAAAAAAGAGAATTTTTTTCTTCCTTTTGCTGTGTTGCTAGAGAGGACTATCTGTTGCTATGGGGTGGATAGAGGATTTCACCAAGCAGCTGATGCGGGCCAATCTGAAGGCTAGCCAAAGGCAAATGATGTGGCAACAGGAGCAGGAAAAGCTCATGTGCGGGTTGGACAAACCAAGAGACGTCCTAACCCAAGGCGTTTCCCATGGTAACCGCTGTGCGGAGGAACTGGGCAGTGACCTCATGACTAGGAGCCAAGAACTGCAGGTTCTCGGGATGCGGTTGGAAGCAAAGGTGGTGTATGCCCGACGGGAAGAGAGTGAGATGGAGAGCAGTGCGGCTCCCAAGAGTGCAAGTGTTTTCTGCCAAGGTGTACAGAGTCCTAGAGAGGACGAGCGAAGATGCCGTAATGCTGTTGCTAAGGGCAACCAACCTCGACAGCATGCAGCTGTCCGGCAACAAAGAGAGTGCTGCTGGAGATGTCGCCAAGTGGGAAGGTGTGCACCTGGTTGTCCTATGACCAGGAATCCAAGATGGGAGGTTCCCAATATCCTGGAAAAGGATGATGTCTACTGTGGAGATGGACGTATCGAACGTGAGAGGGACGAACCCGAGGCGACAATGGGTAAGACCGTTCCTGTAATTGCTGGTGTAGCAGACCACGTGACAGTGAGCCCGGCTCTGGAGGTTGGGCATGTGACTGACCGGGGCCCTGGCACCTCAGAGACCGTGAACTGTGCTGTGAGCCGGCGGCAGTTGCTATATGCTGGGCCAGGAGGTGTTGAGACACTGGGACTAGAGACCGCGCCAAAAATGTGCAACATTGTGAATGGCAGTTCAGTCCAGGCGTTGTTGGACGCAAGGTGCCAGGTGAGCCTGGTACATGCCAGCTTGGTAGCTGGGGACTATGTGCGGAACAATCGTGCGGATAGTAAGGACTATCCACTGGCTCTCACGGAGTGTGAGACTCCAGTGGGAACTGGGACTTATACGTTTGGGGTGGCAAACAAGCTTGTGCATGATGTAGTTTTGGGCCCTGATTTCCCCTTGTTTTGGGAGTTGTGGAGTAATGGAGACACTTCTGCAGAGAGTGCAAAAACTCCTACAGAACTTGTACCTGTCCCTTTAAGGGAAAGGACCATTGAAAACAGTGATGTAGTTGAAGTGAAAAATGAAAATGTGAGGTCATGTGAAGTATATGATGTTGACATGCCTTTTCCCTTTCAGGATGTGATCAGGAGAGAAATGCCCCCTCCTGGTAAAAATATATCTGATACAAAAATGCTGGTTAATGTTGTGAGCCCAGAGGGTGTACCACACGTACCAGGGGTGGATATGCAGTACCCATGGGGTTTTATGGTTGCTGGGGAAGTGTCCGATGTGAGGACTAGCGCATCGGTGCCCCTAGAGGTCAGAACTGATAATGACACAAGTAATATAAGTGACGCATGTGCCGTGGCGAATAGCAACTCAGAGAAAGAAGCTACCCAGTCAAGGTCTTGCGAAATTAAAGTAGTTGCTAGTAGTGACCAGACAATAGTTATACCTGACGTGACGAGAGTTGAGTGGGGAGACGTCAGCCTAGTGACTGAGACCTATAACCAGACAGTGGTAGATGACCAGACGTGTCAGTACAGCTGCAATCAGAAAGAGATGAGTGAGCTGAAGGATCTACTGCCTGATATCCAGGTGAAGAGTAAAGGCTCCAAAGAAGCACAGAAAACTGCGGTAGACATGGACAATGTGCTTAAAGAGACTCTGGGTAGAACCCCCACAGGGTGTCCAAAAGAGAATGGTGGTACTCCTACATCTGCTGCTGCAGCAGAGCAAAGCGAGGAGCAGCTGGAACAGGAGGCCAAAGAGCCGGGCGCTTCCATCACGTTTGTGCGCAAAACCAAGAACAAACTTCAGCGAGAATTGGATGATCTGATGGTGGACCTGGACCACCAGGGGCAAATTATGTCTCATATAGAGAAGTACGGCTCGGCCCTATATGACGAAAAACATGACCGAGCTGAGGCTGATGCTCGGGAGAAGGAGACCAAGACCCTCTCCTTGGTTAGAGACCTTGAAGAAACGCTTGAGGAGCGAGGTGAATGTGAGAGGCTGAACAAGCAACCCAGAGTAGAGATGGAGGATCTCATGAGCTCAAACGATGACGTCGGGAAGAACGTCAATGAGTTGGAGAAGATGGAAGAAGTTTCTTCTGAACAAGTTGATAAATCCAAACCGGAGATAAACCCTGTGGGGAGTAAAGAAAAAAGAGAAGTGTTTTCTGTTGGTAGAAGAGAGAAACAAAGCAAGTGTGACCAGGTGACACCAGAGCGGCTAAAGGGTGGTATAAAACTGACCAGCCGGACCTCCAACAAAAGGAGGAAGCTGGAGCTCCTCATGGAAAACATGGCTGTAAAGATTGCAGAAGTTAGAGGTCGTGGACCTAAGAAGAAATCTGGAAAAGGAGCAAGCCAGAAAGCTAAGAAAAAGTTCTCCAACAAAGAGGAGAAGGAGGAGTCCCTTAGACACTGTCTGTTAGGTAGAAAGTCAGTGTTTATGAAAAACCAAGCTCTGCTAGCCTGGGGGTGGCAGAATAGAGAGAAATATGTGACACTGACCACATCTTCCAGAGGGCATGGTACGGTGTGGGAAAACCCCAGACCTCCGGTCTGAAGAAGGGGGGGGGGGGGATATGTGGTAATGTGAACAGTGCTGGAAGGTGTGTTGTCCCACTTCAGGTATCTCAGATGGTGAGACAGATAAAATCCAGAGAGTGGCAGTGGTCTCAGTAAAGCATAGTTTGCTGAGACATTTCTGTATACATTTTCTGGGCTGGATTTTACTTGGACTGGTGGCTAGGCTTGGTGGAGGGAGTTCCCAGTCCACACCCTTCCAGTATGGGTTTTCCTTTCTACCTGAGGTGATCGCAGGTGAGGCCTGCTGTAATCAGGCTGGGATAAAGTGCCTCAGAGGAGGTCAGTCTGAGGAGGGAGAGCGAGACTGTTCTGTGAAGCAGAGGCTCTGTGTGTGGTCTCCGTCAGGAGGACTGAGGGGCCACAAGGCTTTGAATAGCCTGAGGTTTGGAGGACCTAGCGACACCTAGAGAACGAGGGTTGCACGCCCAGCGTCTGGAGGACTACTGGGCCGCACTCCCCCAAAAGGTACTTTAGTTGCCACAGCCTTGAGGCTGCAGTATTGATGTTGGCTGAGGAAAGCCCCATATAATGTCCATGTGTCAACTGAGCTCTATGAGTGAGGTAGGGACGTATTGTGTTTAGGTAGCGCCTAGACGGGCAGGAGTTTATTTGTGTTTTAAGTGTTGGCGGTGCAGGAACCTCACCCCACCCAGTGATGTATAACTGGACTATCCTCTATAAGAAGACTGTCAAAATATTATTATTCTGTCCCATTACTTTTGGTCCCTTAACATATGCAAACTGCTGTAATTCCTGCACCGTTCACCTGATCTGGATGTAAATACCTCAGATTACAGCTGACAGTCTGCAGGTAAAGCCCACCTTGTCCGCTTCATCTCACATCCATTGTTGTGGTGTATAGAGCCAAACATGTTAGAATTGTGTCCATGTCCCAATATTTATGGACCTGACTGTATACATATAGCCACCACTAGAGGGAGCTGTATACAGGCATCCTCTAGTAGAGCCCTTATATATCTGTATGTAGTAATCTCCTGAGCTCCCTCTAGCGGTGGCTGTATATATCTGTATGTAGTAATCTCCTGAGCTCCCCCTAGTGGTGGCTGTATATATCTGTATGTAGTAATCTCCTGAGCTCCCTCTAGTGGTGGCTGTATATATCTGTATGCAGTAATCTCCTGAGCTCCCTCTAGTGGTGGCTGTATATATCTGTATGTACTAATCTCCGGAGCTCCCTCTAGTGGTGGCTGTATATATCTGTATGTAGTAATCTCCTGAGCTCCCTCTAGCGGTGGCTGTATATATCTGTATGTAGTAATCTCCTGAGCTCCCTCTAGTGGTGGCTGTATATATCTGTATGTAGTAATCTCCTGAGCTCCTCCAATGGTGGCTGTATATATCTGTATGTAGTAATCTCCTGAGCTCCCTCTAGCGGTGGCTGTATATATCTGTATGCAGTAATCTCCTGAACTCCCTCTAGTGGTGGCTGTATATTTCTGTATATAGTAATCTCCTGAGCTCCCTCTAGCGGTGGCTGTATATATCTGTATGTAGTAATCTCCTGAGCTCCCTCTAGTGGTGGCTGTATATATCTGTATGCAGTAATCTCCTGAACTCCCTCTAGTGGTGGCTGTATATATCTGTATGTAGTAATCTCCTGAGCTCCCTCTAGTGGTGGCTGTATATATCTGTATGTAGTAATCTCCTGAGCTCCCTCTAGTGGTGGCTGTATATATCTGTATGTAGTAATCTCCTGAACTCCCTCTAGTGGTAGCTGTATATATCTGTATGTAGTAATCTCCTGAGCTCCCTCTAGTGGTGGCTGTATACATCTGTATGTAGTAATCTCCTGAGCTCCCTCTAGTGGTGGCTGTACATATCTGTATGCAGTAATCTCTTGAGCTCCCTCTAGTGGTGGCTGCATATATCTGTATGCAGTAATCTCCTGAGCTCCCTCTAGTGGTGGCTGTACATATCTGTATGCAGTAATCTCCTGAGCTCCCTCTAGTGGTGGCTATATACATCTGTATGTAGTAATCTCCTGAGCTCCCTCTAGTGGTGGCTGTATATATCAGTATGCAGTAATCTCCTGAGCTCCCTCTAGTGGTGGCTGTATATATCTGTATGCAGTAATCTCTTGAGCTCCCTCTAGTGGTGGCTGTATATATCTGTATGCAGTAATCTCCTGAGCTCCCTCTAGTGGTGGCTGTATATATCTGTATGCAGTAATCTCCTGAGCTCCCACTAGTGGTGGCTGTATATATCTGTATGCAGTAATCTCCTGAGCTCCCTCTAGTGGTGGCTGTATATATCTGTATGTAGTCATCTCCTGAGCTCCCTCTAGTGGTGGCTGTATATATCTGTATAAAGTAATCTCCGGATCTCCCTCTAGTGGTGGCTGTATATATCTGTATGTAGTAATCTCCTGAGCTCCCTCTAGTGGTGGCTGTATATATCTGTATGTAGTAATCTCCTGAGCTCCCTTTAGTGGTGGCTGTATATATCTGTATGTAGTAATCTCCTGAGCTCCCCCTAGTGGTGGCTGTATATATCTGTATGTAGTAATCTCCTGAGCTCCCTCTAGTGGTGGCTGTATATATCTGTATGTAGTAATCTCCTGAGCTCCCCCTAGTGGTGGCTGTATATATCTGTATGTAGTAATCTCCTGAGCTCCCTCTAGTGGTGGCTGTATATATCTGTATGCAGTAATCTCCTGAGCTCCCTCTAGTGGTGGCTGTATATATCTGTATGCAGTAATCTCCTGAGCTCCCTCTAGTGGTGTCTGTATATACCTGTATGTAGTAATCTCCTGAGCTCCCTCTAGTGGTGGCTGTATATATCTGTATGTAGTAATCTCCTAAGCTCCCCCTAGTGGTGGCTGTATATATCTGTATGTAGTAATCTCCTGAGCTCCCTCTAGTGGTGGCTGTATATATCTGTATGTAGTAATCTCCTGAGCTCCCTCTAGTGGTGGCTGTATATATCTGTATGTAGTAATCTCCTGAGCTCCCTCTAGTGGTGGCTGTATATATCTGTATGTAGTAATCTCCTGAGCTCCCTCTAGTGGTGGCTGTATATCTGTATGTAGTAATCTCCTGAGCTCCCTCTAGTGGTGGCTGTATATATCTGTATGTAGTAATCTCCTGAGCTCCCTTAGTGGTGGCTGTATATATCTGTATGTAGTAATCTCCTGAGCTCCCCCTAGTGGTGGCTGTATATATCTGTATGTAGTAATCTCCTGAGCTCCCTCTAGTGGTGGCTGTATATATCTGTATGTAGTAATCTCCTGAGCTCCCCCTAGTGGTGGCTGTATATATCTGTATGTAGTAATCTCCTGAGCTCCCTCTAGTGGTGGCTGTATATATCTGTATGCAGTAATCTCCTGAGCTCCCTCTAGTGGTGGCTGTATATATCTGTATGCAGTAATCTCCTGAGCTCCCTCTAGTGGTGTCTGTATATACCTGTATGTAGTAATCTCCTGAGCTCCCTCTAGTGGTGGCTGTATATATCTGTATGTAGTAATCTCCTGAGCTCCCTCTAGTGGTGGCTGTATATATCTGTATGTAGTAATCTCCTGAGCTCCCTCTAGTGGTGGCTGTATATATCTGTATGTAGTAATCTCCTGAGCTCCCCCTAGTGGTGGCTGTATATATCTGTATGTAGTAATCTCCTGAGCTCCCTCTAGTGGTGGCTCCAGTGTGTACATTATGCTCCTTAGTACTCCCTGGTTGATTCTGTTACAGACAGAATGTTTTAGCTTTTTCGTTTGCAGGAGTTTTTCAGTTTTTTGTGAACTGAAGGGGTGCTCCCATGATTCATGTAAGCAATCGAAGTCAGACATCATATAGAACATGACAATAAGGGACATTTATCACTACTGGCATATCCGTACTCCAGTCTTGATCCCCTGGTGGCCTAAGAGGCGCTAATTTATTAAGATGTAGGTGGCTGCTGTGCGCCAGGTACTGAAGTCGCCCTGTCGCTGGCTTAGACTTCAGCTATAACTTCTGCCACTTTCTGGTGAAAGTTATAGTAAATGCGGCAGACTCTCTGAAGCCCCGCCCCCTCCCGCTAAGCCCTGCCCCTAATAATGTTGTAAAGGCTTTAATAAATGTCCCTAGATCTCATTCTAACAAAGCTAGGACCAGCCTTGCACCTCACATGGATCCAGAAATCTCCCCATTCATTCTTCCAACTGCTCTGCTAGATTTATTTCAAGCTGGCACCTCAGGGGTGTGTCCTTTTAGGGGTGTGTCCTTTTAGGGGTGTGTCCTGTCAGCTGCAGTTGAAGAATGGAACTGAGAATGTTTTACTCATCAGTGAGGTGGACAGAGAATTAAGGGAGGGGACCAGCAGTAGGTGGCGCTATACAGATGATTTGATGCAGAATGGACGGGTTATTATACAGCGAAAAACAAACGGTGATGAAATCTGGAATTGACTGCATCTCCCATAGTGCACTGCTCCACAGGTAACGGGAGGCAGCTTTGGCTGTTGTCAGTGTATAGATAGGATGTGAATGGTGACGCAGCTCTGGAGGTGACTGGAGCATAGGACACATTGTGCCTCCGGATCAGTCCGTAGACGCGGTAGATTTACACCGGGAGTCCATATTGTATATGAAGAGCTTTTCTCTCTCCCTCCTGAGTACAGCAGAGCCGGGAGACCGGCCGGCCACCGACTACTGCCTGAGCTCATTCCGTCCCACAAGTGGTTGTCGAGATTTACATCAGCTGTGACCATCCCTGCTCCAGCGACATCATCAGCGACTGGTTGCTGGATAGGAGTAGTAGTCTCATCAGATGTTTGGATGTACCTTCTTTATCTGGATAAGACTAATACTCTCAACATTGACTGCCGTTTGTACAGAATGTATTATCCTTGGTGGTGAATGATGAGGAGGATCTGAAGACGGGGATCCTGCTGCCTGTGCCCCACTGCCCGCTCTACATGGACACCATCACCCTGACTGGTGCAGTCATGGTCCCCTATTACCTGGATGAGGGGCGCAGCTGGGCCGTCAGTGTCACCAGTATTCGGGAGTCCCTTTCTGCAGCCAGGAGGCGCTGTAACCCCAAAGCGCTCTGCGTCATAAACCCGGGGAACCCCACAGGTACTGAACCCTAACAGAGATGATGATTGAGATGGACGGTGTGTCCTTCAGATACAGAACCCAGGAAGTGTGGAGCCACCAATAATAACCAGTGCCGGCAATAACACGTGGCCTGGTGACTAGAGCCTATAATAACACGTGGCCTGGTGACTAGTGCCTATAATAACATGTGGCCTGGTGACTAGAGCCTATAATAACACGTGGCATAGTGACTAGAGCCTATAATAACACGTGGCATAGCGACTAGTGCCTATAATAACACGTGGCAGGGTGACTAGAGCCTATAATAACATGTGGCATGGTGACAAGTGCCTATAATAACACGTGGCCTGGTGACTAGTGCCTATAATAACATGTGGCCTGGTGACTAGAGCCTATAATAACACGTGGCATAGTGACTAGAGCCTATAATAACACGTGGCATAGCGACTAGTGCCTATAATAACACGTGGCAGGGTGACTAGAGCCTATAATAACATGTGGCATGGTGACAAGTGCCTATAATAACACGTGGCAGGGTGACTAGAGCCTATAATAACATGTGGCATGGTGACAAGTACCTATAATAACCCGTGGCATGGTTACTGTTGCCTATACTAACACAGGGAAGGGTGACTAGTGCTTATAACAACACGTGGCATGGTGACTATTGTCTACAATACACGCGGCATAGTGACTAGTGCCTGTAATACACGTGGAATGGTGACTAGTGACTATAATACACGTGGCATGGTGACTAGAGCCTATAATACACGTGGCATGGTGACTAGTGCCTATAATACACGTGGCATGGTGACTAGTGCCTACAATACACGTGGCATGGTGACTAGTGACTATAATACACGTGGCATGGTGACTAGAGCCTATAATACACGTGGCATGGTGACTAGTGCCTACAATACACGTGGCATGGTGACTAGTGCCCTTCACAGTCCCCCCAGCTCTGTGCAGGGACCCACAGTCGGGCAGATCTGATGTTTTTGGCTCATACATTATAATAGTCCTGAGATCTTATTACATGATGTCTTATTGAAGGAATTATGTGACCTCCAGGACACGTCCTGACGATGGAGAAGATCACCGAGCTCGTTCAGCTGGCGGCCGAGGAGAACCTCCTGATCCTCGCTGACGAGGTGAAGCCAAACCACGGCCCAGACCAGCGGGCAATGAAAGGGCAGAGTTTATGCCGATTCTCTATAAATAAGCTGTTCAGGGTGCAGCTCATCCTGGTACAAGTAGAGGGCAGTACACAGCATACAGGAGAGTAACAGAGTAACAGGAGCCAGCATCACCCATACAGGAGAGTAACAGGAGCCAGCATCACCCGGGATACAAGGGTGCAGCTCATCCTGGTACAAGTAGAGGGCAGTACACAGCATACAGGAGAGTAACAGAGTAACAGGAGCCAGCATCACCCATACAGGAGAGTAACAGGAGCCAGCATCACCCGGGATACAAGGGTGCAGCTCATCCAGGTACAAGTAGAGGGCAGTACACAGCATACAGGAGAGTAACAGAGTAACAGGAGCCAGCATCACCCATACAGGAGAGTAACAGGAGCCAGCATCACCCGGGATACAAGGGTGCAGCTCATCCTGGTACAAGTAGAGGGCAGTACACAGCATACAGGAGAGTAACAGAGTAACAGGAGCCAGCATCACCCATACAGGAGAGTAACAGGAGCCAGCATCACCCTGGCTACAAGGGTGCAGCTCATCCTGGTACAAGTAGAGGGCAGTACACAGCATACAGGAGAGTAACAGAGTAACAGGAGCCAGCATCACCCGAGATACAGGGGTGCAGCTCATCCTGGTACATGTAGAGGGCAGTACACAGCATACAGGAGAGTAACAGAGTAACAGGAGCCAGCATCACCCGGGATACAAGGGTGCAGCTCATCCTGGTACATGTAGAGGGCAGTACACAGCATACAGGAGAGTAACAGGAGCCAGCATCACCCGGGATACAAGGGTGCAGCTCATCCTGATACATGTAGAGGGCAGTACACAGTATACAGGAGAGTAACAGAGTAACAGGAGCCAGCATCACCCGGGATACAAGGGTGCAGCTCATCCTGGTACAAGTAGAGGGCAGTACACAGCATACAGGAGAGTAACAGAGTAACAGGAGCCAGCATCACCCGGGATACAAGGGTGCAGCTCATCCTGGTACACGTAGAGGGCAGTACAGAGCATACAGGAGAGTAACAGGAGCCAGCATCACCCGGGATACAAGGGTGCAGCTCATCCTGATACATGTGGAGGGCAGTACACAGTATACAGGAGAGTAACAGAGTAACAGGAGCCAGCATCACCCGGGATACAAGGGTGCAGCTCATCCTAGTACAAGTAGAGGGCAGTACACAGCATACAGGAGAGTAACAGAGTAACAGGAGCCAGCATCACCCGGGATACAAGGGTGCAGCTCATCCTGGTACATGTAGAGGGCAGTACAGAGCATACAGGAGAGTAACAGGAGCCAGCATCACCCGGGATATAGTGGTGCAGCTCATCCTGATACATGTAGAGGGCAGTACACAGCATACAGGAGAGTAACAGGAGCCAGCGTCACCCATACAGGAGAGTAACAGGAGCCAGCATCACCCGGGATACAAGGGTGCAGCTCATCCTGATACATGTAGAGGGCAGTACACAGCATACAGGAGAGTAACAGAGTAACAGGAGCCAGAATCACCCGGGATACAGGGGTGCAGCTCATCCTGGTACATGTAGAGGGCAGTACACAGCATACAGGAGAGTAACAGGAGCCAGCATCACCCGGGATACAAGGGTGCAGCTCATCCTGATACATGTAGAGGGCAGTACACAGTATACAGGAGAGTAACAGAGTAACAGGAGCCAGCATCACCCGGGATACAAGGGTGCAGCTCATCCTGATACATGTAGAGGGCAGTACACAGCATACAGGAGAGTAACAGGAGCCAGCATCACACATACAGGAGAGTAACAGGAGCCACTATCAGTCGGGGTGTATTATATCTGTGATCTTTTAAGTCTCCATTATGTTTCTGAGGGATTTTAACCCCATCACTGCTCTAGACCTCCAATGCTGTAAGCAGCAGAGAGAAGTTCCAGCGCGACTGCAGATTGCGGATGAGGCCCAGCGCGAGCTCCGTCCTGTGCTGCTCCCTTTATCTACATTTGACATCATATTAAAAAACAACAGCTATAAATCCCAGAAAAGTGCGAAATACGAGGCACAAAATACACAAACCGCTACCTGTCTAGGACGAGGTGACATCCTGCGATCACTTCCCGCATCCCAGATCGGACCCGCCATCATCATCATCGGCCGTTTTGCATAATGTGAAAACTAATAAAAGGCAAACGAAAGAGAAGATAAAAGATAAAGAGAAACCTTCCAGCGAACCCGCCGCGGCCGCCGCTCGCTCAGACCCGCGATACTATAGGATCACTGCTCTTTCAGCTTGGGCGCACAAGGCTTTCTGTCCGGTATTCAGTCTGCAGATCCGATACGCCGCCCGCTGCACGATCTGATCCCGTCGCCCTCTGGGCCGGACCGCTGCCTTCCCAATCGCAAACGTACAGAAGCGATTTAAACTGCGATATGTTCTGTAATTTGATCTTCCCGTCGCTGAGGGATCGGAAATATAACGGATATCTTCCCGCAACCGTGGTTTGACTTCTCTGCTAGCGCTCCCCACGTACCTCAGATCGCAGACTGTGCCGGTAATGACGGAATGACGCCCACCGCGTTACCGCTAATGTAACTTTGTATCGGAACATCTCACTGTGTGTCGAATTGTGAACATTTCTTGCAGGTCCGGCAGATCTGCGGGTTTCACTGTCGCACTTTTCCGGCATTGAGTTCCGTCTTAGGCGCTCAGTTTTATCCTAATGGATTCTGAATGGAGAGCGATCCGATCAGGACGAATCGGGACGCCTCCAGCTCAGTCACTGTACGGTTTTTGGACGGAGAAAATACCGCAGCATGCTCCGATATTTTCTCCACCCAACATTCTGGAGCACTTGCTGGATCCGGAAATCTCTATACAAACAGATACCAGGATGCGGATCCGTCTCTGCGGTTGTCATCTGGAAAAACAGATCCGGTATTTATATTTTTTCCATTTTTAAAGGTCTGGGGCCGGATCCGTCTAAAAATGGTATCTGTTTGTATAGAGCTTGCCGGATCCAGCAAGTGCTCCAGAATGTTGGGTGGAGAAAATATCGGAGCATGCTGCGGTATTTTCTCCGTCCAAAAACCGTATAAATGGATGTAAATACCTCAGATTACAGCTGACAGTCTGCAGGTAAGGCCTCATGCACATGACAGTTGTTTTTTGCATCCGCAAAAAAAAACTGATGCGGCATCCGTTTTTTGGGGAGGATCCGTTTTTCCCACAGATCTCTTGTAATAAATGCCTATCCTTGTCCACAAATGTGAAAAAAGTAGGACATGCACAATTTTTTTTGCTGAAGGGAAACACAAACAACGGACGTGGAACACAAACGGATGAACTATCAGCATTTTTTTCCTGACCCATTGAAAAGAATGGATCCCCATCCTATCCGCAAAAAAAAAAAAAACGGAACGGAGGCGTGTAGCACATCTTGTCCGTCTCATCTCCCATCCAGTGTGCTGTATAGAGCCAGGAATGTTACATTGTGTCCGTGTCCCAGTATTTATGGACCTGACTGTAGGTGTTTTTGTATTTTGTACCTCATATTTCGCATTTTTGGGGATTAATGGCTGTTTTTTAATATGATGTCAAATGTAGCTGTGGCTTTGCCTCGTCCTCGGGGTGTGGTTCCCGTCCCCCTCCTTTTCAGGGGCGATGGATCTATGTAAACCCGAGGGTCAGGCAGGGCACACAGTTACGACTAAGAACGGTATAGTTTGAAACGCGTCAATGTGCGCGGCGGGGGGGCGATGGTGTCCACATTTGTTACTGAAAATAAAGACCCAGCAGCAGACTCCTCCGTAGAGCTGGACCTTTTTGCTGCTATATGGTGAGAACGTACCGGGTTCGCTCCGTGCGCGGAGGATACAGGACGCGCGGCGAGCTGGGCATTGTGTTTATTATCTGTTCACCCTTCAGGCCCTATGTGTTTCCATCAGCATCATGGCATTTACTATTTAACCTCTTCCAAGCCACGGTCGTCCTGAGGATCGCGATAAACGCCTGTAGCTGGGAAACATCCCAGTCTAGATCAGTAGGGATGGTGGCGGCCAGTAGGGCCCGCGAACACGGTATGGAGAAAGTAAGGCTTCTTTCACACTCATCCGTTTTCTATTGTGTCAGTGAAAACTTATCCGTCCCCTTGACTTACATTGTGCGTCAGGACGGATCCGTTTGGCTCAGTTTCGTCAGGCAGACAGCAAAACGCTGCAGGCGGCCTCCAGAGCGGAACGGAGACGGAACGGAGGCAAACTGACGCATTCTGAGCGGATCCGCATCCATTCAGAAATCATTAGGGAAAAACTGATCCGTTTGGACGGCTGAGCCCCGGATCTCAGAAACGGAAACCAAAACGCCAGTGTGAAAGTAGCCTAATATGTGGGTATTACGTAGCAGCATTATGTACCTACTATGTGGCAGTATTATGTGAACACTGTATGGGGTTGCAGTGGTGTATGGTTGCTATTTGGCGGTATTATTTGGGGACTGTATGATGCACGTGCTCTCAGGAGTCAGGATGTTTTTTATCTGTACAGTTTTTCATTCATCTTCTGGGCGTCTCCCGCAGGTTTATCAGGAGACTGTCTTTGGTCCAGGAGTTTCTTTCCATTCTTTTAAGAAAGTTCTCTATCAAATGGGACCTGAGTATTCAGAGCGAGTGCAGCTGATATCAGTCTACTCCATGTCCAAGGGCATCGCCGGAGAGTGAGAAAGAAATGTGCTCTCTATCCGCTCTATCCATCCGCTCTCTCCCCTCTCCATCCGCTCTCTCTATCCGCTCTCTCTATCCGCTCTCTATCCCCTCTCTCTATCCGCTCTCTCTATCCGCTCTCTCTATCCGCTCTCTCCTCTCTCTCTATCTGCTCTCTCCTCTCTCTCTCTATCCGCTCTCTCCCCTCTCTCTATCCGCTCTCTCCTCTCTCTCTATCCGCTCTCTCCTCTCTCTCTATCCGCTCTCTCCTCTCTCTCCATCCGCTCTCTCCTCTCTCTCCATCCGCTCTCTATCCGCTCTCTCCTCTCTCTCTCTATCCGCTCTCTCCTCTCTCTATCCGCTCTCTCTCTATCCGCTCTCTCCTCTCTCTATCCGCTCTCTCCTCTCTCTATCCGCTCTCTCCTCTCTCTCTATCCGCTCTCTCTATCCGCTCTCTCCTCTCTCTCTA
This sequence comes from Bufo gargarizans, assembly GCF_014858855.1. NCBI lineage: Eukaryota > Metazoa > Chordata > Amphibia > Anura > Bufonidae > Bufo > Bufo gargarizans. Next base: position 1,788,507 of record NC_058084.1, read on the forward strand.
TCCGCTCTCTCCTCTCTCTCTATCCGCTCTCTCCTCTCTCTCTCTATCCGCTCTCTCCTCTCTATCCGCTCTCTCTCTATCCGCTCTCTCCTCTCTCTATCCGCTCTCTCCTCTCTCTCTATCCGCTCTCTCTATCCGCTCTCTCCTCTCTCTCTATCCGCTCTCTCCTCTCTCTCTATCCGCTCTCTCCCCTCTCTCTATCCGCTCTCTCCCCTCTCTCTATCCGCTCTCTCCATGTCACAGATGAGGTATAGGAGGAAACACCAAACTGACAACCAGGAGGGAAAGGGAAAGCCACTAGGCCTCAAAGCTAGGGACAGTCCTAGTAACCCTACTCCTGGCCCTGACTCCTAACCGTATGGGCACCCTTGAAGGTAGAAATGCCCATACCCTGGAACCTGGGACCCTGGAGACCCTAGAGATCCCTAAGAATATTGTCAGGGCTGAGGCAACCCGTTCCCTCCCCGAAGAAGGAACAGGCGTCTCCCTGAGGCCTTGTAACAACAAGCAAGGAAGAGAAAAAACAAACGCGACACTTAACTTCTGTAGTGATGGACGAGCAGGAACACCAGAGACGACCTCACACCAGCTCTGCCAAACCCAAATGAAGCTATGTACCGCACAGTCAGAAGGATGGGGCAACACTAAATAGGGTAGAGTAATGAGTACTAAGCTACACCTGAAACAGGGGATGAGGTCACAAACACTGAATAAAGAGTAATCAAGGAGGCTGATTCCTCGACGCTCCGCCAGTCTCCTTGATCTCCTGACATCTGTCACAGAAGGGACCGTGACACTCCATCTCGCTATTGCTTCTCTTTCTGCTCTCTTAATTTCTCTATCCCCTCTCTCAATCTCCCTATCTATCTCTATTCCCTCTCTCTCTCCCCAGTCCCTCCATCCCCCCTCTCTCTCCTCTCTCCCTCCATCACTCTCTCCCTTCATCTATCACCTCTCTCACTCCCCCTCTCTCCAATTCTCTATTTCCGCTCTTTATTCCCATCTCTGTACCCCGTCTCTCCCTCCTATCTCTTTCCGTCTCTCTATCCCCTCTCTCTCTGCCCTTTCCATCTCTCTACCCCCCTCTCCCTCCATCTCTCTACCCCCCTCTCCCTCCATCTCTCTACCCCCCTCTCCCTCCATCTCTCTATCCCCTCTATATCCCCCCTCTCTCTCATCTGTTCCTTTCTCCCTTCATCTATCCTCTCTCTCCCTTCATCTCTCTCTCTGCCCTTTCCATCTCTCTATCCGCTCTCTCTCTCCATCTCTATCTCCTCTCCATTTCTCTCTCTCTATTCATCTCTCTATCCCCCTCTCTCTCTCCATTTCTCTATCCTCTCTCTCTTTATCCCCTCTCTCTCTCTCTCTCTCTCTATTTCTCTATCCCCCCTCTCTCTCTCTCCATCTCTCTATCCCTCTCTCTCTCCATCTCTATCTCCTCTCCATTTCTCTATCCCCTCTCTCCCTTCATCTCTCTCTCCCCATTCATCTCTCTATCCCCTCTCTCTCTCTCTCCATTTCTCTATCCTCTCTCTCTCTCTATCCCCTCTATCCTCTCTCTCTCTCTCTCTCCATTTCTCTATCCTCTCTCTCCTCTCTCTCTCTATCCCCTCTCTCTCTCTCCATTTCTCTATCCTCTCTCTCTCTCTCTCTCTCCATTTCTCTATCCCCCCCTCTCTCTCTCTCCCTCTATCCCCTCTCTCTCTCTCCATTTCTCTATCCTCTCTCTCGCTCTCTCTCTCTCTCTCCATTTCTCTATCTCTCTCTCTCCATTTCTCTATCCTTCTCCTCTCTCTCTCTCTCCATTTCTCTATCTCCCTCTTCTCTCTCTCTCTCTCTCTCTCCATTTCTTTCTCTATCCTCTCTCTGCTCTCTCTCTCTCTCTCCATTTCTCTATCCTCTCTCTCTCTCTCTCCATTTCTCTATCCTCTCTCTCTCTCTCTCTCTCTCTCTCCTCTCTCTCTCTCCATTTCTCTATCCTCTCTCTCTCTATCTCTCTCTCTCCCTTTCTCTCTATCCTCTCTCTCTCTCTCTCTCTCTCTCTCTCTTTTCTATCCCCCCTCTCTCTCCTCCATTTCTCTATCCCCTCTCTCTCTATCTCTGTACCCCCTCTCTATCTCTGTACCCCCTCTCTCTATCTCTGTCTCTGTACCCCCTCTCTCTCTCCCCATCTCTGTACCCCCCTCTCTCTCTCTCTCTCCATTTCTCTATCCTCTCTCTCTCTCTTTATCCCCTCTCTCTCTCTCTCCCCCCATCTCTGTACCCTCTCTCTCTATGCCTCCTTCATACAGATAACTCTATGGACTCATCCTTCTCTCCGTCTATAAGGTGCGGGCCACGGGCCGGATACATTGAGTTTGTGAACGTTGATCCTGCAGTTTTTGAGGTTTTCTACATCCTGAAATCATTCAGTATCCCACCCATCATTGGGGTGCTGATGATGGAAGCGGTCCTAGATCCCCCACAACCCGGAGACCGCTCTTATGAGACCTTCATGAAGGTGAGAGCAGTAGTGGGCAAAGAGAGGGTATGACCCCAGGAAGAAGCCAATGTGATAGCTCTCTGTTGTAACACTATTGATCCTCCCTTACTCCCATAGAACACAGTGACCCCCTCCCCCAGGGCTCCCATAAACCACAGTAACCCCGTCTACAGAACACCTATAGACCACAATGACCCCCTTACCTAGGATCTTTATAGACAACAATGACCCCCTCCCCCCAGGACTCCAATAGACCATAATGATTCCTTACCAAGGATCTCCATAGACAAACAAACAAAAAACAGAACAGTCTGATTGGTTACTGGGGGCAGCGGTTTTGTGACGAGTCGAGTGCTGATGATTTTGGGTGCAACATCTTTTTTCCAGGAGAAGCAGATGCTGCTCGATAATCTGGCAGAGAAAGCCAAGATCACAGAGGAAATCCTGAACCGGGCCCCTGGAATCCAATGCAATCCCATCCAAGGAGCCCTGTACGCTTTTGCCAAAGTCCAGATCCCAGACAGGGCTATCAGACTGGCGCAGGTATCACCATAGTCATAGCAGGCAAATGGTCACAGGGAGCATAAACCTAAAATGCCCATCACAATTCTCCACTTCAAGGATAGGGTTGCATCTGCAACTGTAGACACTGCATTACTAGTCACTATGATACAACATGGTGGACACTCCATCCCTAGTCACTATGATACCACACAAGGTGGTGGACACTCCATCCCTAGTCACTATGATACCAAACAAGAAGGTGGACACTCCATTCCTAGTCACTATTATACCACATAAGGTGGTGGACACTACATCCTTTGTCACTATAATACCACACAAGATGGTGGACATGCCATCCCTAGTCACAATGATACCACATAAGGTGGTGGATACTCCATCCCTAATCACCATGATACCACACAAGGTGGTTGACACTGCATCCTTAATCACAATCATACCACACAAGATGGTGGACACTCCATCCCTCGTTACTATTATACCATACAAGGTGGTGGACACTCCATCCCTAGTCACTATACCACACAAGGTGGTGGACACTCCATCCCTAGTCACTGATATCACACAAGGTGGTGGAAACTCCATCCCTCGTTACTATGATACCACACAAGGTGGTGGCCACTCCATCCCTAGTCACTATGATACCACACAAGGTGATGGACACTCCATCCCTAGTCACTATGATACCACACAAGAAGGTACACACTCCATTCCTAGTCACTGATATCACACAAGATTGTACTCCATCCATAGTCACTGATATCACACAAGGTGGTGGACACTTCATCCCTAGTCACCATGATACTACACCAGATGGTGGACACTTCATCCCTAGTCACTGATATCACACAAGGTGGTGGACACTTCACCCCTAGTCACCATGATACTACACCAGATGGTGGACACTTCATCCCTAGTGACTATGATACCACTTAAGGTGGTGGACACTCCATCCCTAGTCACTATGATACCACACAAGGTGATGGACACTCCATCCCTAGTCACTATGATACCACACAAGAAGGTACACACTCCATTCCTAGTCACTGATATCACACAAGATTGTACTCCATCCCTAGTCACTGATATCACACAAGGTGGTGGACACTTCACCCCTAGTCACTATGATACCACACAAGGTGATGGACACTCCATCCCTAGTCACTATGATACCACACAAGAAGGTACACACTCCATTCCTAGTCACTGATATCACACAAGATTGTACTCCATCCATAGTCACTGATATCACACAAGGTGGTGGACCCTCCATCCCTAGTCACTGATATCACACAAGGTGGTGGACACTTCATCCCTAGTCACTGATATCACACAAGGTGGTGGACACTTCACCCCTAGTCACCATGATACTACACCAGATGGTGGACACTTCATCCCTAGTCACTGATATCACACAAGGTGGTGGACACTTCACCCCTAGTCACCATGATACTGCACCAGATGGTGGACACTTCATCCCTAGTCACTATGATACCACATAAGGTGGTGGACACTCCATCCCTAGCTAAGGTGACACTCCTTTTTCAATGCACATAGGACCGGAGTCAGGAACCTGATGACCTCTATTGCCATCTTTTACTGGAAGACACTGGCATTGTGCTGTGTGCTGGTAACAGCTTTGGACAGGCTGCGGGGACTTACCACTTCAGGTATGTCATCATCTTTCACACAGAGTTTGAATGAAGGAACCATAGAAACAGGTGGGCTGGAACTTGAGAAAGTGAAGTAATGTGGGATATACGGAGTCTCACTTTCAGTGGTAGAGTGCTCCCACAGATAGTAGTCCCCCAACTGCGCAGTGTGATGTCATCGATCTCTTTTTTGTCTCCCAGGATCACTCTTACCCATCCCATCGATGAGCTGAAGTCCATTCTTCAGCAGATCATACAATTCCACACACGCTTTACAACAGAATATTCCTGACAGTCGGTGATCTGGGGGTCACGCTCCTCATCGCCCCATCCCCCCACTCTCAGGAGACACCAGAACTCACCCAAATATTCTGCAGATGGGGAAATCCAGGACCAAGCTGCACTTTAATAAACAGAATTTATGTCGTAACGTTTCCTTGTCCATTATCTAAGACGTAAAGACAATGATGTAATACATGGAGGCTGCAGGGGACTGATGATGTCACAACGAGTGAGCCACCACACAAAATAATCCTGGGTGGACGAACCATACCGTTATTTGTGAACTACCAAAGGACATCCATAGTCAGAGGGGATCCATAGCTAGAGAGACAGAAGCGATGTATAGGTGGTTGTGGCAGGTACTGTAACTGTGGCACTGTTACCAGTCTCGAGTCCAGGACAGGTGCACGAAAGAGTAGACGACAGCCAGGAAACAGCGCAAAATGTGCGCTCTACAGCAGAGATGGCAAATGCATGATGGTTACCGGTTCTCTCAGGCAGAGGCACAATGGTTGGTACGTTACACTGAACCGGATGGCTTTCTGGGGCCTGATGCATCCATGGGGCTCTACTGGGCCCGCTACTTTCAGCTTCTAATGGGGCTCTAAACCCTCCACACCACCAACCACTGGTGCACAATAATGGCTTCCCCCACTGAACTCGGAGGCAGCACTCCCTCTAGCCTCTGTCTCTCTGGACCGCTCTTCAGGGACTGTGGCTATCAGGAAATCCTTGAAAACAACCCTCTGGGTGGGAGGATACCCCTTTTTAACAGGCCTTCAGCAGCTCCACCTAGTGACATCATCACCGGCAGTTTGTGACCACTTGAGTCTCCCCTCTCCTATATTACAGATTTCAACATGTGCCCTGTGAAGAGCTGCCATCTTGCTTTCCTCCTTCCAGACCTTCAGTAGTCAGATCTTCATGGAGAAAAACACACAAAAACTGATCATCAAGGCAAAACACATCAACTTTAAGATTGGTGCTGCCCCTTACACACACACCCTCGCCCTCATCAACTCTACTGGCACCCCTGGTTTTCCATGCGGTAAGACTTTTCTAGGACCAGATTGCCCCTGGGATTCACGATCAGTCTTTTGACCATGCCCAACCTCCAGAGCCTTGCTCCCTCTTGTATTTTCCCACACACTTTCACCAGCTGGAACTCTCTTACCCACGGATGTCACGGATCTGGCACTTCTGGGAGTTGCTGGCACAGTAGGAACATCACTGAGGTAATCTTTAGTCGTTAGGAAACTTTCCACCAGGGTAACCAGCTGGTCAGCAGTCTTGGGATCTCCATGTCCAACGCAGCGTTGCAGCTCTGCAGGGAGGGCCCTGAAGTAATGGTCGACCACCAGCCTCTCCATGATCTCCGCCGGTGTAGAGGTCTTTGGCTCCAGCCATTTTCTCACCAAATGGACCAGATCAAACATTCCAGTTCCAGTCGCGGACCCTCCTGGCACGTACCGCTGGGGTGACTCCAAGGCGAGCAAGGATCTCCAACTTTAACTTGCTATAGTCCTGGACATCCTGCTCCCTGAGGTCATGGTAGGCTTTTTAGGGTTCCCCTGTTTAAAATGTAGCAATCACCTCTGCCCACTCTGCAGCTGGGAGCCTCTCTCTTTCCGCCACTCTCTCAAACACAGTGAAGTAGGCCTCAATGCCATCATCAGGTGTCATATTTTGCAAGGCCCGCTGCACAACCCTCCTCACATTATCAGTGACTGGGGGATCCCCTCCACTCGTTGGGGTTGAGTCACAGCAGTCTAAGTGCAGCAATCTGCTCTATTAACATACAATTTGTTTCCTGCTGCTGTGCCATGGCCTGTTGCTGCTATGTCATGGTATGTTGCTGCTGTGCCATGGCCTGTTGCTGCTGTGCCATGGCCTGTTATGCTGCTGTGCCATGGTCTGTTATGCTGCTGTGCCATGGTCTGTTGCTGCTGTGACATGGCCTGTTATGCTGCTGTGCCATGGTCTGTTGCTGCTGTGCCATGGCCTGTTATGCTGCTGTGCCATGGCCTGTTGCTGCTGTGTCATGGTATGTTGCTGCTGTGCCATGGTCTGTTGCTGCTCTGCCATGGCCTGTTATGCTGCTGTGCCATGGTCTGTTATGCTGCTGTGCCATGGCCTGTTATGCTGCTGTGCCATGGCCTGTTATGCTGCTGTGCCATGGCCTGTTATGCTGCTGTGCCATGGCCTGTTATGCTGCTGTGCCATGGTCTGTTGCTGTTGTGCCATGGCCTGTTATGCTGCTGTGCCATGGCCTGTTATGCTGCTGTGCCATGGCCTGTTATGCTGCTGTGCCATGGCCTGTTATGCTGCTGTGCCATGGCCTGTTATGCTGCTGTCCCATGGCCTGTTATGCTGCTGTGCCATGGCCTGTTATGCTGCTGTGCCATGGCCTGTTATGCTGCTGTGCCATGGCCTGTTATGCTGCTGTGCCATGGCCTGTTATGCTGCTGTGCCATGGCCTGTTATGCTGCTGTGCCATGGTCTGTTATGCTGCTGTGCCATGGCCTGTTATGCTGCTGTGCCATGGTCTGTTTGTCTCTTTTTATCCTCTGCATTCAACCTTTGCCGTTGCTCCATGGCCTGTTGCTAGCCTGCACCAGCTACTTCATCATTTCCTTCATGCCACTTGATGCACTTTGCATTGTAGTTGCAGATTTTACCCAGGACATTAGATTAACAAACCAAAAGGGGGGAGGGGGGGGGGGAATAGCTCTCAATAGGTCAGTCTCTTTACTTGGGCTTCCGACCCTTTAAATGACCAACTCAGTTTCATGCAAGATAGCAAGTGTCTGGATTAGCAGCATTCAGCAGCACCCACCGTTGCCCATAGCAACAATCGTTGTGCCCTTTTTCCATGGACACCGCACGCATCCTCCACCAATAGTAAGGGATCGCTCTCTCACAGGGGGTCCCAATCACAGATTTCTCCTCTGACAACAGAGTTCAAGTCCAAATGGTGCTTCATTCTGGCACTTCAGCACAAACATAGACCAAAATAAACACCTGCCCGTCTGGGCTCTAGATAGTACAGAGGTCTTCTCCCTGACTCACCTCAAAAACGCAGTTTACACCCAGGGTCTCGGGCTCCAACCCTTTCTGTAGGGCCACTTCCCCTCCCACAGTAATACACAGAGGCTTGTCTAATCCCTCCTTGATTACAGCCCAGCTGACCTCACCTGTGATCTCCTCAGCTAAAGGGAATACCTGTAATGGACTAGGGGTGTGGACCGAGAGAATCCCACTGCCAATCTGTCTCCCAGTCCAAAGAAATCCAGCCCATACAACTTTAAACAAAACAATCTCCAGCAAGCTATGCCTCGCTGAAGCAGCACCGTTTCTGGATTTCAGTTATCTCACCTAGCTATGCTGGACCACCTGGTGAAATACACCCCCCACAATACCTCTACTGTGCACTTTATCACAATACACAGATGGAAGCAAGGCGTAGGAGTGGTAACACCACTCTGGGGAGTTACATTCCCCCTTACTTAAAACCAAGCCGTCCTCGACTTGTGCTTAGGAGGTGCTCTAAGGGTATCCAAGGAAGGTTAGAGTGATGCATGAGAATATAGACCATTACTGACTGATACAGCAATGGCTACCACTAGGTCTCTGCCCATATGAGTAGGGTGTCCATTCACCTTTTCTCGATATAAACAAGAGAACCAAAAGGTCTGAAAAAAAACAAACACTCAAACACTCATTCCCGGCTTTCTTTTGAATATACTGAGGTCTAGTACCAAAGAAAGCGCGGGGATGACCTCACTCTGTAATCCCGCCACTATGCAATGAAACCCCCGCAAACAGAAGGGTGGCTTTACCTGTATTCCCTTCATACAACAAGGTCTAATTATGCTTTACGCTTCGTCACCTTGATGACTGAACTGGTAGCGTCACATTCCCCTTAGGGCACTTAGGAACATGTCTTTTAGCAGCGGGGTTACCCTTTAAAGATGTTAGCACTGCTTGTGACTTTACCACTTGGTCCTCCCTGTGTAGCAACAGCACATGATCCCAAAGACACAGGACATACCGGCTCCTTCCCCTCACAAGTCTGGAATGTCTCTAGATTTGTCCAGGGAAAACTCCTCCTGGCTTCTGAGGCTCTAGGCTTTGGCCTCCATGTCCAGCTGAGCTTAGAATGCTCTGGCTGGCTTGTGCATACCCCGAAGAGACGTGGCCCTGCACACCTTCACCTAGCTTGGGGTAAGCTAGGACGTACCTCTAAGCGAATAGACCCTTATAGAGCCCGGCATGTGATGGTGAGGAAGGGGGCACAAGAGGACGCATGTCACCCACGTAAGCCAGGGTGGGTGATCTGAGGGACGCAGGAGGCGCTGCACCAAGCACAGGACCAGCAGATCAGGGGATACCTCATTCTTCGGTTTTTAAGATCCCTGCTTAATTCACCTCCTCCTCTTGATCGTGTAGTTGCCGATCTCTTCTTACTTCTTTAATCATGAGCTGCCGGCTAAAGGACCTGTGGTGATGTCACATCACATGGTCCAATCGCATGGTCCATCACCGTGGTGATGGACCATGTGATGAGCTCAGTGACGTCACCACAGGTCCTTTGACAGGTCCTGAAGAAAGAACAGAAGACCGGCAATTACGCGATCAATTGGAGGAGGTGAGTTAATTAATTTATTTTTAACCCTCAATTGACCTTCTACTAAGCGTTCTGTATTCAGAATGCTATTATTTTCCCCATGTTATAAGGGAAAATAATTACATCTACACAACACCGAACCCAAACCTGAACTTCAGTGAAGAAGTTCGGGTCTGGGTAACACATTCAGTTTTTTATCACGCGCGTACAAAACGCATTGCACCCGCGCGATAAAAACGGAACGCAATCAAAACTGACTGCAATTGCGTACCTACTCACGCAGGTTTGCCGCAATGCACCCGGGACGCATCCGGAGCCAAAATGTGACGCCCGTGTGAACCCAGCCTAATAGTTTGTTACAATGTGTCAGTGCAGGAAATGTATCCCTCAGAAATGCTGAGGATGTGGACTTCTAGCCGTATAGATGGTGACTGGAGGCGTGCTGCTGGGACTTGTAGTTCTACAGCAATAGGGGTGCAGAGGCAGCAGTTATACCTGATGCTTGGGAGGTAACATTACCCCCTGAAGCTCTCACCCAGCATCAGCTCTTGGGTGAATTTCGGGGGTCTTGAAGCCTGGGGGGGGGGGGGGGGGAGTGGGCATCTCAGGGGAACATTAATGGTGCTGCACCAGCTCCGACCTGTCTCCTCCTCACCTGCACACTATGCACCATATGGCCACGCCCCTTTGATGCATCCGCTGGGTACACCGTCAGGGTGGGGATCAGCAGCTATCTCGCAGCGCTAACCAAGAACATCCAGATTCTGTGCTGAGGGATGATGGGAGTGATTCATTGTGAGACTGGGAGATTAGATTGTGAGCTCCTGGGGTCAGGGAGGATGGGAGCGACACATTGCAGAGTCTGTAGAAGGTGTCGTGGACAGTTGTTGGGGGGTATGATGCATAACTGAACAGTGAGGCTTCAGACAGTCACAGTTTTCTCTTTATTGATCACAGTTCAGACATCGCACATTATTAGCCCTTGTCAGCAGCAAATCACTGGCCGTGTTCATTGTATACAAACTGCCCGCCAGCAGGGGGCGATAATTGGCACATCTGGGTTTGGCGCTTAACCCACCGCACCAGGAGGGACCTGGTACATGACACCTCCACTGGCCGGGGGAGGACAATCAGGTTCAGACATTTTGCATAGCAGCATCATCAGGGGGGCTATTATCCAGTCAAGGCTCTGCGGGTATGACGCTAGGCGGCAGATATTGGGGGGCACCCCCGAGTGATCCCATCACACAGTTCATAGGCACCATGTGACTTAAGGTGAACAGCGAGACGTGCCTGTCTCACGCCTCTGATTATACCGTAAATCAGGGCATTACCTGCAGGATATTGTACGGTACAATCAGCCAGGCGTCTGCGACTACCAGAACATGCTCTAAAATGGCCTTAAATCCCAAAACATGCAGAAATTCTGGGGAGAGAAACAGAATCGGGATCAGGTGGTGGGGAAGGTGCAGGCCGCCGGGCGCTCACAGGGACGGGGACAGAGGAATAAGGTGCAAGAATGGGAACTACCAAAAATTAAGACCCCAACTACAGGCCCCCCACTGTCTACCCAGCGGCTCCTGGGAGGAGGAGGCCCCAGACCTCGCCTACGAGTATTCCTGCATGAACTTCTGGTGGAAATCATTCAGCCGCTTCAGGAGGATCCTCAGCTTATCTGTCGGTGGGAGAATGGTCATCCTGAGGGAAGAAGGAATTCAGTCAAAGTGAAGATGGCGAGAGGCCACCAGCCCACAAGACCAGCTCTGTGCCTACCTGAAGTGGTGGGTCCCCTCTCGTTGGCCAAACCCGCTTCCTGGTACAACACAAATTCCAGTCTCTTCCAGCAGCTTCATACAGAAGAACATGTCCGGGGCCTGACCTTCAGCCTGGGAGAAGGATGAGAAATGGACATGAGGACTGAACATCTGAAATCAGGAGGGAGAGGAGATGACTCCATGAAGCTAGGAAGGCACAGGCCGCACGTTAGGCGGCCATACACCTTATGTACGGCTTACTCCAACTCCATGTGTCCTTGGAGGCATCTTGTAGAGCACTTGGATATACATTCTCCACCTTGTGATGGACCACATTATGGGGGCAGGTAAAGAGGAAATGATTAGACGTACATTCTGTGCAGGACTCATGGCTGCGAACATTACCTGGGCCAGTTTGACAGCTCGCTCTGGGATCTCAATTCTTGGGAAGGAGTACATGGCTCCCTGGACAGGATTACACTGGATCCCAGGGGCTTGATTCAGGATCTCTTCCGTCAGCCGTGCCTTCTCTGCCAGATTACCAAGCACAGCTTGTTTCTCCTGGAAGTGAAGACGTATGGAGTGATCGTCCACATTCTTGCCACCATTGCCCCATCATCCAGTAGCATTCCACATGCACGCTTCCTATGGTCTTACCGCCATATACTGCTTGTAGGACGGCTCTTCAGGTTGAGGGGGGTTCATAATCACATCTAGCAAAGCCTGCCCAGGAACAGGGGGGCACAGGCGCACAGACACCAACTTTGTCAACTGCTCCTTCACTGCTGGGTCCATGTTGACCACTTCCATGTAGCCGCCCCTGAAACCACACCTGGGGGGAGACACAAGGTGTTCAGTGCAAACAGGGGGGACTCCCCACAAGATATCCATGGAGCCGTTAGTACTCACTCGCCCATGAACCCCTTGGAGGTGGAGTGAAAGGACACCAACTCCACCACATCAGAGAACTTGGGGCCCATCTCAAAGAGAACCTTCTTGAAGGAGTGGAAGGAGCAGCCCTGGGCATAAACATTGTCCTGATAGACCTATGGGAGAGAGACGTTAGTGGGACCCCTCATATCAGGCTGTGCCGCAGAATGGGGGTGGTGGTGGGGGGGCATGACTACTCACCTCATCAGCCATGAGAAAAAGTTTTTCTTCAGCAGCAAAGCGAATCACGTCCTCAATGCATTTCCTGCTCTGCACCTGACCTGAAGAAAGAAAACGGCAAAACTTAGAGCGAGAACCCCAGTCTGCCCCCCATCAGCAGGGGCTTCAGTCTGCCGGATATATACGGCGGGGACACCAGGCTGCCCCCCCATCAGTAGGGGCTTCAGTCTGCTGGGTATATACCAGACAGTGGGGACCCCAGTCTGCCCCCCCATCAGCAGGGGCTTCAGTCTGCCGGATATATACGGCGGGGACACCAGGCTGCCCCCCCATCAGTAGGGGCTTCAGTCTGCTGGGTATATACCAGATAGTGGGGACCCCAGGCTGCCCCCCCCCCCATCAGCAGGGGCTTCAGTCTGCCGGATATATACGGCGGGGACACCAGGCTGCCCCCCCATCAGTAGGGGCTTCAGTCTGCTGGTTATATACCAGACAGTGGGGACCCCAGTCTGCCCCCCCCCATCAGTAGGGGCTTCAGTCTGCTGGGTATATACCAGACAGTGGGGACCCCAGTCTGCCCCCCCATCAGTAGGGGCTTCAGTCTGCCGGATATATACGGCGGGGACACCAGGCTGCCCCCCCATCAGTAGGGGCTTCAGTCTGCTTGGTATATACCAGACATCGGGGACCCCAGTCTGCCCCCCCCATCAGTAGGGGCTTCAGTCTGCTTGGTATATACCAGACATCGGGGACCCCAGTCTGCCCCCCCATCAGTAGGGGCTTCAGTCTGCTGGGTATATACCAGACAGTGGGGACCCCAGGCTGCCCCCCCCCCCCTCATCAGTAGGGGCTTCAGTCTGCTGGGTATATACCAGACAGTGGGGACCCCAGGCTGCCCCCCCCCCCCCCCTCATCAGTAGGGGCTTCAGTCTGCTGGGTATATACCAGACAGTGGGGACCCCAGTCTGCCGCCCCCCCCCCCACCCCCATCAGTAGGGGCTTCAGTCTGCTGGGTATATACCAGACAGTGGGGACCCCAGTCTTCCCCCCCATCAGTAGGGGCTTCAGTCTGCTGGGTATATACCAGACAGTGGGGACCCCAGTCTGCCCCCCCCATCAGTAGGGGCTTCAGTCTGCTGGGTATATACCAGACAGTGGGGACCCCAGGCTGCCCCCCCCCCCTCATCAGTAGGGGCTTCAGTCTGCTGGGTATATACCAGACAGTGGGGACCCCAGTCTGCCGCCCCCCCCCCCCCCCATCAGTAGGGGCTTCAGTCTGCTGGGTATATACCAGACAGTGGGGACCCCAGGCTGCCCCCCCCCCCCTCATCAGTAGGGGCTTCAGTCTGCTGGGTATATACCAGACAGTGGGGACCCCAGGCTGCCCCCCCCCCCCTCATCAGTAGGGGCTTCAGTCTGCTGGGTATATACCAGACAGTGGGGACCCCAGTCTGCCGCCCCCCCCCCCCCCCACCCCCATCAGTAGGGGCTTCAGTCTGCTGGGTATATACCAGACAGTGGGGACCCCAGTCTTCCCCCCCATCAGTAGGGGCTTCAGTCTGCTGGGTATATACCAGACAGTGGGGACCCCAGTCTGCCCCCCCCCCATCAGTAGGGGCTTCAGTCTGCTGGGTATATACCAGACAGTGGGGACCCCAGTCTGCCGCCCCCCCCCCCCCCCCCCCCCCATCAGTAGGGGCTTCAGTCTGCTGGGTATATACCAGACAGTGGGGACCCCAGTCTTCCCCCCCATCAGTAGGGGCTTCAGTCTGCTGGGTATATACCAGACAGTGGGGACCCCAGTCTGCCCCCCCCCATCAGTAGGGGCTTCAGTCTGCTGGGTATATACCAGACAGTGGGGACCCCAGTCTTCCCCCCCATCAGTAGGGGCTTCAGTCTGCTGGGTATATACCAGACAGTGGGGACCCCAGTCTGCCCCCCCCCATCAGTAGGGGCTTCAGTCTGCTGGGTATATACCAGACAGTGGGGACCCCAGTCTGCCGCCCCCCCCCCCCATCAGTAGGGGCTTCAGTCTGCTGGGTATATACCAGACAGTGGGGACCCCAGTCTTCCCCCCCATCAGTAGGGGCTTCAGTCTGCTGGGTATATACCAGACAGTGGGGACCCCAGTCTGCCCCCCCCCATCAGTAGGGGCTTCAGTCTGCTGGGTATATACCAGACAGTGGGGACCCCAGGCTGCCCCCCCCCCCCCCATCAGCAGGGGCTTCAGTCTGCCGGATATATACGGCGGGGACACCAGGCTGCCCCCCCATCAGTGGGGGCTTCAGTCTGCTTGATATATACCAGACAGTGGGGACCCCAGGCTCCCCCCCCCCCCCCCCCTCATCAGCATGGGCTTCAGTCTGCCGGGTATATACGGCGGGGACACCATCCCATTGGCCCCCCCCCCCCCCCCCAATCAGCAGGGGCTTCAGTCTGCTTGGTATATACCAGACATCGGGGACCCCAGGCTGCCCCATCACAGGGGTCTCATCATGGTGGTACCTGTAGGGTTGCCCGGGTTGATTATGCACAGGACCTTGGGGTCACAGTGCCTCCTCGCCTCGGCCAGCGCTCTTCGCAGCTCCTTGATGTCCAGCGCCCAGCAGTTCTCCTCATCCAGGTAGTAGTTCACCTGCACAGCTTCCAGCTCTGCCAGTGCTGCGGAGTACAGGGGGTACTGGGGGATGGGGATGAGGACACCGGTCCTAGAGTTGCCCTGACCCGACACCAGCAGCTTCAGCATCGTCTGTTGGAGAAGACACAGAGGTGAGGAACCATTAGACCGGCTCTCCCTCCAGACTACAGCACCACAAGGGTTAATCACCCCCCGATCCTGTGGACGAGCAGCCCCTGACAACTCATCATTACATGCTCATATAGAAGGTGTCAGACCCTCCAGGGTGATGCACTTTCTTACAGAGTTACATTTGCTTTTGTTTGTTTTTTAGAAAATAAAAGAACAGGAAGAAAAAAAAAACTGAAGTGAAACCAGAGGAGAAGCGAACAAAGAGGCTGCGAGGCCAAGGAATGCGGTGCCAGGACCTCAGAGGGCACTGCCAGGGACAGAACATCCCGAGGGAACATCCCCCCCCCCCCCCAACACAGACGGTCTGCTGGAGATGAATGACCCCATTCACATGCTGCACTGTATCATCAGTACCACCTTCATCATCTCCATCCAGATCATCACCACCATACAGATCACCACTACCACCAGCATACAAATCACCCCAACCATCACCACCATCATCCCCCCCATACAGAGCATAACCATACAAATCACCATCACCCCCATACAGATCACCACCACCATCACCCCCATACAGATCACCATCCCCCCATACAGATCACCACCACCATCACCCCCATACAGATCACCATAGTCAATGAATGTAAACATTCAGGGTTCTCCTCTACAGTCGGTTAACCGTTCATGAAGACTAGGTCAAGGCAGACCTTCAGACCATGAAAGTTAAATTATTTCTATTTGCTGACAACAAGCAGAGGTGCTAACTGTTGAAGAAGGAAAATAGGGTAAGTGAAATCTCAGAAAGGCAGCAGAGATGGGGAGATGTCGGGGGACAGTCGCGTGCTCCACTGTCATGTGATGGAGGGACGGGGGAGTGTGGGCTCAGTCGGGGGCCGCTTCTTACCATGATGGAGTCGCTGGCACCGGTGGACAGGAAAATATTGTTGGGGTTGCAAGCGATGCCGCCATCTCTCCTCTCTATGTACTTGGCCACGTCCTGGCGGATGACCTCTATACCTGCACTGGCGGTGTAGGAGCCTGCGAGGAGGGACACAGTGTGAACACCCCACCTACAAGAAACCAACCTCTCCCATGTGCCACTATGGGGGCAGCATCTGACCATGAAGGGACAGGTCTGCCAGTTCCTCTGCCACTTCCTGCCTATACCAAGCTCCTGCGAAGCCGCCCACAGGCCGCGCAGCCACACTCACCAATGCTGTTCCCCCCACACGCCTGCAGGATCCGCGCCGCCTTCTGCTTCACGTCCTCCGGGAACTTATTGTCATTCAGGAGCTCTGGGTACAAACAGAGGGCGGTGACCTGCAAGAGGAAAACAGCCCGGGTCATAGGAAGACACGGCCGCCATCTTCACACTGCAGCTCCTCCGGGGGAAGTCGCGTGTACTGCAGCCTCACCTGTCTAAGGTAAGTGAGCGGCTTCTGGCCCATAGCGTGAGCGTCTCCAATGTTTGCTTTAATGACTTCGGTAAACGGCTTCTTCACACCCTAAGAAACAGAAAGTGGGCGATAAGAGACTGCAAGTGCACAGTACCACTTCTCCCCTGCACATAAGGACACTGCACAGTACCACTTCTCTCTGTATATAAGGACACTGCACAGTACCACTTCTCCTGTCCTGTATACAAGGACACTGCACAGTACCACTTCTCCCCTGCACATAAGGACACTGCACAGTACCACTTCTCCCCTGCACATAAGGACACTGCACAGTACCACTTCTCTCCTGCACATAAGGACACTGCACAGTACCACTTCTCCCCTGCACATAAGGACACTGCACAGTACCACTTCTCTCCTGCACATAAGGACACTGCACAGTACCACTTCTCCCCTGCACATAAGGACACTGCACAGTACCACTTCTCCCCTGCACATAAGGACACTGCACAGTACCACTTCTCTCCTGCACATAAGGACACTGCACAGTACCACTTCTCCCCTGCACATAAGGACACTGCACAGTACCACTTCTCTCCTGGATATAAGGACACTGCACAGTACCACTTCTCCCCTGCACATAAGGACACTGCACAGTACCACTTCTCTCCTGCACATAAGGACACTGCACAGTACCACTTCTCTCCTGCACATAAGGACACTGCACAGTACCACTTCTCCCCTGCACATAAGGACACTGCACAGTACCACTTCTCCCCTGCACATAAGGACACTGCACAGTACCACTTCTCCTGTCCTGTATATAAGGACACTGCACAGTACCACTTCTCCCCTGTATATAAGGACACTGCACAGTACCACTTCTCCTGTCCTGTATATAAGGACACTGCACAGTACCACTTCTCCCCTGCACATAAGGACACTGCACAGTACCACTTCTCTCCTGCACATAAGGACACTGCACAGTACCACTTCTCCCCTGCACATAAGGACACTGCACAGTACCACTTCTCCCCTGCACATAAGGACACTGCACAGTACCACTTCTCCTGTCCTGTATATAAGGACACTGCACAGTACCACTTCTCCCCTGTATATAAGGACACTGCACAGTACCACTTCTCCTGTCCTGTATATAAGGACACTGCACAGTACCACTTCTCCCCTGCACATAAGGACACTGCACAGTACCACTTCTCTCTGTATATAAGGACACTGCACAGTACCACTTCTCCCCTGCACATAAGGACACTGCACAGTACCACTTCTCTCTGTATATAAGGACACTGCACAGTACCACTTCTCCTGTCCTGTATATAAGGACACTGCACAGTACCACTTCTCCCCTGTATATAAGGACACTGCACAGTACCACTTCTCCTGTCCTGTATATAAGGACACTGCACAGTACCACTTCTCCCCTGTATATAAGGACACTGCACAGTACCACTTCTCCTGTCCTGTATATAAGGACACTGCACAGTACCACTTCTCCTGTCCTGTATATAAGGACACTGCACAGTACCACTTCTCCCCTGCACATAAGGACACTGCACAGTACCACTTCTCCCCTGCACATAAGGACACTGCACAGTACCACTTCTCTCTGTATATAAGGACACTGCACAGTACCACTTCTCCTGTCCTGTATATAAGGACACTGCACAGTACCACTTCTCCCCTGTATATAAGGACACTGCACAGTACCACTTCTCCTGTCCTGTATATAAGGACACTGCACAGTACCACTTCTCCCCTGTATATAAGGACACTGCACAGTACCACTTCTCCTGTCCTGTATATAAGGACACTGCACAGTACCACTTCTCCTGTCCTGTATATATACACTGCACAGTACCACTTCTCCTGTCCTGTATATAAGGACACTGCACAGTACCACTTCTCCCCTGTATATAAGGACACTGCACAGTACCACTTCTCCTGTCCTGTATATAAGGACACTGCACAGTACCACTTCTCCTGTCCTGTATATAAGGACACTGCACAGTACCACTTCTCCCCTGCACATAAGGACACTGCACAGTACCACTTCTCTCTGTATATAAGGACACTGCACAGTACCACTTCTCCCCTGCACATAAGGACACTGCACAGTACCACTTCTCTCTGTATATAAGGACACTGCACAGTACCACTTCTCCTGTCCTGTATATAAGGACACTGCACAGTACCACTTCTCCCCTGTATATAAGGACACTGCACAGTACCACTTCTCCCCTGTATATAAGGACACTGCACAGTACCACTTCTCCCCTGTATATAAGGACACTGCACAGTACCACTTCTCCCCTGTATATAAGGACACTGCACAGTACCACTTCTCTCCTGGATATAAGGACACTACACAGTACCACTTCTCTCCTGGATATAAGGACACTACACAGTACCACTTCTCTCCTGGATATAAGGACACTGCACAGTACCACTTCTCCTGTCCTGTATACAAGGACACTGCACAGTACCACTTCTCTCTGTATATAAGGACACTGCACAGTACCACTTCTCCTGTCCTGTATATAAGGACACTGCACAGTACCACTTCTCCTGTCCTGTATACAAGGACACTGCACAGTACCACTTCTCTCTGTATATAAGGACACTGCACAGTACCACTTCTCCTGTCCTGTATATAAGGACACTGCACAGTACCACTTCTCCTGTCCTGTATATAAGGACACTGCACAGTACCACTTCTCCTGTCCTGTATATAAGGACACTGCACAGTACCACTTCTCCTGTCCTGTATATAAGGACACTGCACAGTACCACTTCTCTCCTGCACATAAGGACACTGCACAGTACCACTTCTCTCCTGCACATAAGGACACTGCACAGTACCACTTCTCCTGTCCTGTATACTGGGTGTAATCCTCAGTAGCGGCTCTTATTCTGTATATATACACACTGCACAGTACAGACCAAAAGTTTGGACGCACCTTCTTCTCATTCACAGAGTTTTCTTTATTTTCATGACTATGACAATTGTAGATTCGCACTGAAGGCATCAAAACTATGAATTATCACATGTGGAATTATATACATAACAAAAAAGTGTGAAACAACTGAAAATATGTCATATTCTAGGTTCTTCACAGTAGCCACCTTTTGCTCTGATTACTGCTTTGCACACTCTTGGCATTCTCTTGATGAGCTTCAAGAGGTAGTCACCTGAAATGGCCTTCCAACAGTCTTGAAGGAGTTCCCAGAGATGCTTAGCTCTTGTTGGCCCTTTTGCCTTCACTCTGCGGTCCAGCTCACCCCAAACCATCTCGATTGGGTTCAGGTCCGGTGACTGTGGAGGCCAGGTCATCTGGCGCAGCACCCCATCACTCTCCTTCATGGTCAAATAGCCCTTACACAGCCTGGAGGTGTTTGGGGTCATTGTCCTGTTGAAAAATAAATGATGGTCCAACTAAACGCAGACCGGATGGAATAGCATGCCGCTGCAAGATGCTGTGGTAGCCATGCTGGTTCAGTATGCCCCAACAGTGTCACCAGCAAAGCCCCCCCACACCATCACACCTCCTCCTCCATGCTTCACGGTGGGAACCAGGCATGTAGAGTCCATCCGGTCACCTTTTCTGCGTCGCACAAAGACACGGTGGTTGGAACCAAAGATCTCACATTTGGACTCATCAGACCAAAGCACAGATTTCCACTGGTCTAATGTCCATTCCTTGTGTTCTTTAGCCCAAACAAGTCTCTTCTGCTTGTTGCCTGTCCTTAGCAGTGGTCTCCTAGCAGATCTTCTACCATGAAGGCCTGATTCACACAGTCTCCTCCTAACAGTTGTTCTAGAGATGTGTCTGCTGCTAGAACTCTGTGTGGCATTGACCTGGTCTCTAATCTGAGCTGCTGTTAACCTGCGATTTCTGAGGCTGGTGACTCGGATGAACTTCTCCTCCGCAGCAGAGGTGACTCTTGGTCTTCCTTTCCTGGGGAGGTCCGCATGTGAGCCAGTTTCTTTGTAGCGCTTGATGGTT
Source organism: Bufo gargarizans (assembly GCF_014858855.1). Taxonomy (NCBI): domain Eukaryota; kingdom Metazoa; phylum Chordata; class Amphibia; order Anura; family Bufonidae; genus Bufo; species Bufo gargarizans. The sequence goes on from NC_058084.1 coordinate 1,809,110, forward strand.
TTTGTGACTGCACTTGGGGACACTTTCAAAGTTTTCCCAATTTTTCGGACTGACTGACCTTCATTTCTTAAAGTAATGATGGCCACTCGTTTTTCTTTACTTAGCTGCTTTTTTCTTGCCATAATACAAATTCTAACAGTCTATTCAGTAGGACTATCAGCTGTGTATCCACCTGACTTCTCCACAACGCAACTGATGGTCCCAACCCCATTTATAAGGCAAGAAATCCCACTTATTACACCTGACAGGGCACACCTGTGAAGTGAAGACCATTTCAGGTGACTACCTCTGGAGCTCATCAAGAGAATGCCAAGAGTGTGCAAAGCAGTGATCAAAGCAGAAGGTGGCTACTGTGAAGAACCTAGAATATGACATATTTTCAGTTGTTTCACACTTGTTTGTTATGTATATAATTCCACATGTGATAATTCATAGTTTTGATGCCTTCAGTGCGAATCTACAATTGTCATAGTCATGAAAATAAAGAAAACTCTTTGAATGAGAAGAAAGTGCGTCCAAACTTCTGGTCTGTACTGTGTATAATTATACCGCCCAGTACCTCCCCTCCTGTATATATATATACACCGCACAGTACCACTCCTCTCCTGTATATATATATATACCGCACAGTACCTCCCCTCCTGTATATATATATATATATATATATATATACTGCACAGTACCACTCCTCTCCTGTATATATATATACCGCACAGTACCACTCCTCTCCTGTATATATATATATACCGCACAGTACCACTTCTCTCCTGTATATATATATATATACACCGCACAGTACCACTCCTCTCCTGTATATATATATATACCGCACAGTACCACTCCTCTCCTGTATATATATATATATATATATATATATATATATATATATATATATATATATATATATATATATATATATATACCGCCCAGTACCTCCCCTCCTGTATATATATATATATATACCGCCCAGTACCTCCCCTCCTGTATATATATATATATATATATATACACCGCACAGTACCACTCCTCTCCTGTATATATATATATATATATATATATATATATATATATATACCCGCACAGTACCACTTCTCCTGTATATATATATATATATATATATATATATATATATACACCGCCCAGTACCTCCCCTCCTGTATATATATATATATATATATATATATACACCGCACAGTACCACTCCTCTCCTGTATATATATATATATACACACTGCACAGTACCACTCCTCCTGTATATACACACTGCACAGTACCACTCCTCTCCTGTATATACACATTGCACAGTACCACTCCTCTCCTGTATATACACACTGCACAGTACCACTCCTCCTGTATATACACACTGCACAGTACCACTCCTCTCCTGTATATATACACTGCACAGTACCACTCCTCTCCTGTATATATACACTGCACAGTACCACTCCTCTCCTGTATATATACACTGCACAGTACCACTCCTCTCCTGTATATACACACTGCACAGTACCACTCCTCTCCTGTATATACACATTGCACAGTACCACTCCTCCTGTATATACACACTGCACAGTACCACTTCTCTCCTGTATATATACACTGCACAGTACCACTCCTCTCCTGTATATATACACTGCACAGTACCACTCCTCTCCTGTATATATACACATTGCACAGTACCACTCCTCCTGTATATACACACTGCACAGTACCACTTCTCCTGTATATACACACTGCACAGTACCACTTCTCCTGTATATATACACTGCACAGTACCACTCCTCTCCTGTATATACACATTGCACAGTACCACTCCTCCTGTATATACACACTGCACAGTACCACTTCTCCTGTATATACACACTGCACAGTACCACTCCTCTCCTGTATATATACACTGCACAGTACCACTCCTCTCCTGTATATATACACTGCACAGTACCACTCCTGTCCTGTATATACACATTGCACAGTACCACTTCTCCTGTATATATACACTGCACAGTACCACTTCTCCTGTATATATACACTGCACAGTACCACTTCTCTCCTGTATATATACACTGCACAGTACCACTCCTCTCCTGCACAGTACCACTCCTCTCCTGTATATACACTGCACAGTACCACTCCTCTCCTGTATATATACACTGCACAGTACCACTCCTGTCCTGTATATACACATTGCACAGTACCACTTCTCCTGTATATATACACTGCACAGTACCACTTCTCCTGTATATACACACTGCACAGTACCACTCCTCTCCTGTATATATACACTGCACAGTACCACTTCTCCTGTATATACACACTGCACAGTACCACTTCTCTCCTGTATATATACACTGCACAGTACCACTTCTCTCCTGTATATATACACTGCACAGTACCACTTCTCCTGTATATACACACTGCACAGTACCACTTCTCTCCTGTATATATACACTGCACAGTACCACGTCTCTCTAACTTTGCTGTAAGTCAGTCTTGTTTGGGAGTTAAGAGGTTAAGTGGCGATGCACGCAGAGGATGGGTACAGAGGGCACCCAGTCCCCCCTGATCTCTGCCCGTCCACCAGTCACATTCCTGGGCGTCTCTGCAGTCAGCAGAAGTTTATCTCCAGTGCAAGTGAAATTGAGGAGATCACTTATTAATTCTGAGCAAACACAGGGGTGTGAGAATCGGCAGCCAACCGCCGCGCAGCGCCGTTATCACCGTCAGCGCCCAGGTACGAGACACGTGACGTCACTATCGCACTAGTGCGAGACACGACCGTATCCTGGTGCCAGAAATCATTACCAGTGCAAGACTCTAATGTACCCTGATGCCAGAGTAGAAGTGACCGCATCGTGGTGCCAGTGGGCATTACTAGTGTGAGACCCGACCATATCCTGGTGCCAGTGGGCATTACTAGTGTGAGACCCAACCATATCCTGGTGCCAGTGGGCATTACTAGTGTGAGACCCGACCATATCCTGGTGCCAGTGGGCATTACTAGTATGAGACCCGACCATATCCTGGTGCCAGTGGGCATTACTAGTGTGAGACCCGACCATATCCTGGTGCCAGTGGGCATTACTAGTGTGAGACCCAACCGTATCCTGGTGCCAGTGGGCATTACTAGTGTGAGACCCGACCATATCCTGGTGCCAGTGGGCATTACTAGTGTGAGACCCGACCATATCCTGGTGCCAGTGGGCATTACTAGTGTGAGACCCAACCATATCCTGGTGCCAGTGGGCATTACTAGTGTGAGACCCGACCATATCCTGGTGCCAGTGGGCATTACTAGTATGAGACCCGACCATATCCTGGTGCCAGTGGGCATTACTAGTGTGAGACCCGACCATATCCTGGTGCCAGTGGGCATTACTAGTGTGAGACCCGACCATATCCTGGTGCCAGTGGGCATTACTAGTGTGAGACCCGACCATATCCTGGTGCCAGTGGGCATTACTAGTGTGAGACCCGACCATATCCTGGTGCCAGTGGGCATTACTAGTATGAGACCCGACCATATCCTGGTGCCAGTGGGCATTACTAGTATGAGACCCGACCATATCCTGGTGCCAGTGGGCATTACTAGTGTGAGACCCGACCATATCCTGGTGCCAGTGGGCATTACTAGTGTGAGACCCGACCATATCCTGGTGCCAGTGGGCATTACTAATGTGAGACACAACCGTATCCTGGTGCCAGCGACACGACCCCTGAGTCAGAGGAATGGCTGCAGCGGGCGTGTGACCAGCGGAGGACGGCAGACCACACTGGGTCTGCAGCTCCTAATGGACTGTGGACCTCTGCTTGCTGTCAGTGAACCTGTTCATAGCTGGTTCTGGTCTGTATCAGTGCGGACAATGCTCCGGACTCTAGACTGATACATTGTAGCTGACAGCAAGCAGATCTTGAAAATATGAGAAATTGAATAAAGTCAATGAGAAAGCTGGAGTGCCCCTTTAAAGGGCCGGCGTAGTCCTGTACATGAAGCAATCTGGAGCTTCATAACCGACTGGATTTAAGTTCATAATCTCAGCTTGTTGTCAGTGAATGAAACCTTTAGAGGTTACACTCAGACCTAGTTCTGTTCATACAATGCATCAGTGCAGACAATCCTCTCAGATGAACACAGCATCAGCTGTTACAGTGTGTCGGTGCAGGTACCACCTGTGAAACTGGGAACAGACCAAGACCCACTTTTAATGTTTAGCTGCTAATCTTTCCAGTCACTGACAGCAAGCAGCGATCTTGGTGAGGAATTCAACACCAAGTCTGATTCAGGACCCCCCAGATCCGGACCCAGCTAGTGACACCCGCACTCGCGGGAATATGGTGGGGAGATCGACCCTGCCTGGGGCTTCAGGGGTTAAGTGTGGCCCCCAGCACAAAAGTCTTGTCCGGCTGAATGGACCGTCCTAGTTACCATGGCAATGAATAGCGATGAGGGAAGAAAGGAACGCCAGGAATTCTGGGAGCAGCCCTCACTATCCCTCACATTCCGGGGGCCACATGGTCCTGGCGGCTGCCCACTAACCCACGCGGGGTTAAGACTGACCGTCAGTCCGGGGCCCAAGATCCACAAACCCCCAAACTGCTTCACCGAAGATCAGCAACAGAAGGAGAAAATCTGAGGGTCCGCCAGTCACCTCGCTCCCAGAATTCCGTGCCATGTTCATCCAGTGCTATCTGGTTCATGAACAGAATGCTAGAACTACAGTGAAGACTGACACATACCTAAAAACAGGAGAATGGAGACTGTCATTGGAAATGTGGGCAGCCGCGCAAGAGCCGGGGCCGGGGGCAGCCGCGCCAGAGCCAGGGGCAGCCGCGCCAGAGCCAGGGGCAGCCGCGCCAGAGCCAGGGGCAGATTCTTGGCCCTCAGCCCTCCGGCCTGTTATGAGGTGCAGGAGGAAGAGGAGACGTCAGCAGAACAGAGGAGCCGAGTCCTCCGGAGGACGGCAGCCGCAAGTTCCCCTTTATACATGTGATGCTGTCAGAGCAACCCTGAAATAGCAGAGCTGTGCATTACAGGGTGCAGTGGTGTCATACTGGAATAGCAGAGCTGTGCATTACAGGGTGCAGTGGTGTCATACTGGAATAGCAGAGCTGTGTAATACAGGGTGCAGTGGTGTCATACTGGAATAGCAGAGCTGTGTATTACAGGGTGCAGTGGTGTCATACTGGAATAGCAGAGCTGTGCATTACAGGGTGCAGTGGTCTCATACTGGAATAGCAGAGCTGTGTATTACAGGGTGCAGTGGTATCATACTGGAATAGCAGAGCTGTGTAATACAGGGTGCAGTGGTGTCATACTGGAATAGCAGAACTGTGTAATACAGGGTGCAGTGGTGTCATACTGGAATAGCAGAGCTGTGTATTACAGGGTGCAGTGGTGTCATACTGGAATAGCAGAGCTGTGCATTACAGGGTGCAGTGGTCTCATACTGGAATAGCAGAGCTGTGCATTACAGGGTGCAGTGGTGTCATACTGGAATAGCAGAGCTGTGCATTACAGGGTGCAGTGGTGTCATACTGGAATAGCAGAGCTGTGTAATACAGGGTGCAGTGGTGTCATACTGGAATAGCAGAGCTGTGTATTACAGGGTGCAGTGGTGTCATACTGGAATAGCAGTGCTGTGTATTACAGGGTGCAGTGGTGTCATACTGGAATAGCAGAGCTGTGCATTACAGGGTGCAGTGGTGTCATACTGGAATAGCAGAGCTGTGTAATACAGGGTACAGTGGTGTCATACTGGAATAGCAGCGCTGTGTATTACAGGGTGCAGTGGTGTCATACTGGAATAGCAGAGCTGTGCATTACAGGGTGCAGTGGTGTCATACTGGAATAGCAGAGCTGTGCATTACAGGGTGTAGTGGTCTGGAATAGCAGAGCTGTGCATTACAGGGTGCAGTGGTGTCATACTGGAATAGCAGAGCTGTGCATTACAGGGTGCAGTGGTGTCATACTGGAATAGCAGAGCTGTGCATTACAGGGTGCAGTGGTGTCATACTGGAATAGCAGAGCTGTGCATTACAGGGTGCAGTGGTGTCATACTGGAATAGCAGAGCTGTGTATTACAGGGTGCAGTGGTGTCATACTGGAATAGCAGAGCTGTGTATTGCAGGGTGCAGTAGTGTCATACTGGAATAGCAGAGCTGTGTAATACAGGGTACAGTGGTGTCATACTGGAATAGCAGAGCTGTGTATTGCAGGGTGCAGTAGTGTCATACTGGAGTAGCAGGGCTGAGTATTACAGGGTGCAGTGGTGTCATACTGGAATAGCAGAGCTGTGTATTGCAAGGTGCAGTGGTGTCATACTGGAATAGCAGAGCTGTGTATTGCAAGGTGCAGTGGTATCATACTGGAATAGCAGAGCTGTGTAATACAGGGTGCAGTGGTGTCATACTGGAATAGCAGAGCTGTGTATTGCAAGGTGCAGTGGTGTCATACTGGAATAGCAGAGCTGTGCATTACAGGGTGCAGTGGTGTCATACTGGAATAGCAGAGCTGTGCATTACAGGGTGCAGTGGTGTCATACTGGAATAGCAGAGCTGTGCATTACAGGGTGCAGTGGTGTCATACTGGAATAGCAGGGCTGTGCATTACAGGGTGCAGTGGTGTCATACTGGAATAGCAGAGCTGTGTATTACAGGGTGTAGTTGTGTCATACTGGAATAGCAGAGCTGTGTAATACAGGGTGCAGTGGTGTCATACTGGAATAGCAGAGCTGTGTATTGCAGGGTGCAGTGGTGTCATACTGGAATAGCAGAGCTGTGTATTATAGGGTGCAGTGGTGTCATACTGGAATAGCAGAGCTGTGCATTACAGGGTGCAGTGGTGTCATACTGGAATAGCAGAGCTGTGTATTGCAGGGTGCAGTGGTATCATACTGGAATAGCAGAGCTGTGTATTATAGGGTGCAGTGGTGTCATACTGGAATAGCAGAGCTGTGTATTACAGGGTGCAGTGGTCTCATACTGGAATAGCAGAGCTGTGTAATACAGGGTACAGTGGTGTCATACTGGAATAGCAGAGCTGTGCAATACAGGGTGCAGTGGTGTCATACTGGAATAGCAGAGCTGTGTAATACAGGGTACAGTGGTGTCATACTGGAATAGCAGAGCTGTGTATTACAGGGTGCAGTGGTGTCATACTGGAATAGCAGAGCTGTGCATTACAGGGTGCAGTGGTGTCATACTGGAATAGCAGAGCTGTGCATTACAGGGTGCAGTGGTGTCATACTGGAATAGCAGAGCTGTGTATTACAGGGTGCAGTGGTGTCATACTGGAATAGCAGAGCTGTGCATTACAGGGTGCAGTGGTGTCATACTGGAATAGCAGGGCTGTGCATTACAGGGTGAAGTGGTGTCATACTGGAATAGCAGAGCTGTGCATTACAGGGTGCAGTGGTGTCATACTGGAATAGCAGAGCTGTGTATTACAGGGTGCAGTGGTGTCATACTGGAATAGCAGCGCTGTGTATTACAGGGTGCAGTGGTGTCATACTGGAGTAGCAGAGCTGTGCATTACAGGGTGCAGTGGTGTCATACTGGAATAGCAGAGCTGTGTATTACAGGGTGCAGTGGTGTCATACTGGAATAGCAGAGCTGTGCATTACAGGGTGCAGTGGTGTCATACTGGAATAGCAGAGCTGTGTATTATAGGGTGCAGTGGTGTCATACTGGAATAGCAGAGCTGTGCATTACAGGGTGCAGTGGTGTCATACTGGAATAGCAGAGCTGTGCATTACAGGGTGCAGTGGTGTCATACTGGAATAGCAGAGCTGTGTATTGCAAGGTGCAGTGGTGTCATACTGGAATAGCAGAGCTGTGCATTACAGGGTGCAGTGGTCTGGAATAGCAGAGCTAGGAGTTACAGGGTGCAGTGGTGTCATACTGGAATAGCAGAGCTGTGTATTACAAGGTGCAGTGGTGTCATACTGGAATAGCAGAGCTGTGCATTACAAGGTGCAGTGGTGTCATACTGGAATAGCAGAGCTGTGTATTGCAAGGTGCAGTGGTGTCATACTGGAATAGCAGAGCTGTGCATTACAGGGTGCAGTGGTCTGGAATAGCAGAGCTAGGAGTTACAGGGTGCAGTGGTGTCATACTGGAATAGCAGAGCTGTGTATTACAAGGTGCAGTGGTGTCATACTGGAATAGCAGAGCTGTGCATTACAAGGTGCAGTGGTGTCATACTGGAATAGCAGAGCTGTGCATTACAGGGTGCAGTGGTGTCATACTGGAATAGCAGAGCTGTGTATTGCAAGGTGCAGTGGTGTCATACTGGAATAGCAGAGCTGTGCATTACAGGGTGCAGTGGTCTGGAATAGCAGAGCTGTGCATTACAGGGTGCAGTGGTGTCATACTGGAATAGCAGAGCTGTGCATTACAGGGTGCAGTGGTCTGGAATAGCAGAGCTAGGAGTTACAGGGTGTAATGAGGAACTATGCTGTGATGGCGGCATTAATGTGGTAGAATAGCAGTGATGTAGCAGTGGGAGCAGCAGGCAGGTTTGTTGTCCGTGCGGAGGACGAGGTGAATGACCCCCAGATACACACATTAGGCGTCATAAGCGGGGGCACGGGTCAGCGAATAAGACCGGCCATATGCACCACCCCTGCCGCATGTATAGGACCCCAAATAAGAGGGGGTGGAAGGGCTGGGGGCGTTCACGCGCCTCTCCCTAAAGTAACACAGCAGAGGCCCCGGGGACTGAGGGGACCACTGCCCGGCCGCTCACTGTGTACTATCCACATCTGAGAGCCATCTGTGCCTCCAACACTGCAGATGCCTCAAACCTCACTTCCTGACTACAGTGTAAACGTGGGGCTTCCAGCAGCGGACAACTGTCAGTACTGAGGTACGAGGCACAGCACACTGATGTATGAGGCACAGCACAGCTCTTGCAGTCAGTACTGAGGTACAAGGCACAGCACACCTCCTGCAGTCAGTACTGAGGTACGAGGCACAGCACACCTCCTGCAGTCAGTACTGAGGTACGAGGCACAGCACACCTCCTGCAGTCAGTACTGAGGTACGAGGCACAGCACACCTCCTGCAGTCAGTACTGAGGTACGAGGCACAGCACACCTCCTGCAGTCAGTACTGAGGTACGAGGCACAGCACACCTCCTGCAGTCAGTACTGAGGTACGAGGCACAGCACACCTCCTGCAGTCAGTACTGAGGTACGAGGCACAGCACACCTCCTGCAGTCAGTACTGAAGTACGAGGCACAGCACACCTCCTGCAGTCAGTACTGAGGTGCGAGGCACAGCACACCTCCTGCAGTCAGTACTGAGGCAGGACTACGCCTCGTACCCCTCATCCTCCCCTGCGGAGCCCTCCGTCCCTACCTGCTGCAGCTCCTTCTCCAGCTCCACGGCCCTGGTGACGATGGGGCCCCGCACGGCGTACTCCACCCTCTTGATGGCGGGGTTCATGGACGCCAGGTTCAGGATCCGCTCCTGTGCCCCGTTCTCAGACATCCTCAGCATTCTGTTCTGGTTCTGTTCTGCCAGCTGGGTTCCTGAATGAGACCTGAAGGAAGACAAACGAGGGGCACTGAGTGCAGCAGAGCGGCCCCCCCAAACCCCAGAGGGCCCCACAAGACGCCGCAGACTCATGACAACCCAGGGTCTAGAACCGGAGCAGAGGAGGTAGTTGTCAGCAGATGAGTCACAAGAGACACAATGCAAGAATCTAAGAGCAGCGAGGACGAGACGGAAGAGGGGGGGGGGGGGGGGGGGGAGGGCTGAGGGTGCACTCACTGCCACACGTGTGCACTCACTGGAAGAACCGGTCCTGGAACCTGCTCCACACACCGACTCTGCCGACTCTGCGCCGCCGGTGCTTCTATATAGGAGAGGGGACGCCCCGCCATCTGCCCCCTCCCTCCCTGCTCTGGGGCAAGTCACTGCAGGATAATCTGAAGCAACAGGGACTTTCTCCTACTGGCCATGGTGCAAACACCTGCAGAGCCCGGGAAACTGCATCTGCAGGGTAACACCCCACTGGACCGCTGCCAACTGTGCCCACTGCACCACATATATACACCTACCTCTATCATATAATAGTCATACCCCTCATCATATAATCCCCTCCACCTCTGCATATTACACCTCATCATATAATCCCCTCCACCTCTGTGTATTACACCTCATCATATAATCCCCTCCACCTCTGCGTATTACCCCTCATCATATAATCCCCTCCACCTCTGTATATTACACCTCATCGTATAATCCCCTCCACCTCTGTATATTACACCTCATCATATAATCCCCTCCACCTCTGTATATTACACCTCATCATATAATCCCCTCCACCTCTGTATATTACACCTCATCATATAATCCCCTCCACCTCTGTATATTACACCTCATCATATAATCCCCTCCACCTCTGTATATTACACCTCATCATATAATCCCCTCCACCTCTGTATATTACACCCCATCATATAATCCCCTCCACCCATCATATAATCCCCCACCTCTGTATCTCACCCATCATATAATCCCCTCCACCTCTGTATATTACACCCATCATATAATCCCCTCCACCTCTGTATATTACACCTCATCATATAATCCCCTCCACCTCTGTATATTACACCCATCATATAATCCCCTCCACCTCTGTATATTACACCTCATCATATAATCCCCTCCACCTCTGTATATTACACCTCATCATATAATCCCCTCCACCTCTGTATATTACACCTCATCATATAATCCCCTCCACCTCTGTATATTACACCCCATCATATAATCCCCTCCACCCCATCATATAATCCCCTCCACCTCTGTATATTACACCCCATCATATAATCCCCTCCACCTCTGTATATTACACCTCATCATATAATCCCCTCCACCTCTGTATATTACCCCTCATCATATAATCCCCTCCACCTCTGTATATTACACCTCATCATATAATCCCCTCCACCTCTGTATATTACACCCCATCATATAATCCCCTCCACCTCTGTATATTACGCCTCATGTGTATAATCCCCTCCACCTCTGTATATTACACCTCATCATATAATCCCCTCCACCTCTGTATATTACACCCCATCATATAATCCCCTCCACCTCTGTATATTACGCCTCATGTGTATAATCCCCTCCACCTCTGTATATTACACCCCATCATATAATCCCCTCCACCTCTGTATATTACACCTCATCATATAATCCCCTCCACCTCTGTATATTACACCTCATCATATAATCCCCTCCACCTCTGTATATTACACCTCATCATATAATCCCCTCCACCTCTGTATATTACACCTCATCATATAATCCCCTCCACCTCATCATATAATCCCCTCCACCTCTGTATATTACACCCCATCATATAATCCCCTCCACCTCTGTATATTACCCCCCATCATATAATCCCCTCCACCTCTGCATATTACACCTCATCATATAATCCCCTCCACCTCTGTATATTACACCCCATCATATAATCCCCTCCACCTCTGTATATTACACCTCATGTGTATAATCCCCTCCGCCTCTGTATATTACCCCTCATCATATAATCCCCTCCACCTCTGTATATTACCCCTCATCATATAATCCCCTCCACCTCTGTATATTACACCTCATCATATAATCCCCTCCACCTCTGTATATTACACCCCATCATATAATCCCCTCCACCTCTGTATATTACGCCTCATGTGTATAATCCCCTCCACCTCTGTATATTACACCTCATCATATAATCCCCTCCACCTCTGTATATTACACCTCATCATATAATCCCCTCCACCTCTGTATATTACGCTCCATCATATTATCCCCTCCACCTCTGTATATTACACCTCATCATATAATCCCCTCCACCTCTGCATATTACCCCTCATCATATAATCCCCTCCACCTCTGCATATTACCCCTCATCATATAATCCCCTCCACCTCTGCATATTACCCCTCATCATATAATCCCCTCCACCTCTGCATATTACCCCTCATCATATAATCCCCTCCACCTCATGTGTATAATCCCCTCCACCTCTGTATATTACACCTCATCATATAATCCCCTCCGCCTCTGTATATTACACCTCATCATATAATCCCCTCCACCTCTGTATATTACCCCTCATCATATAATCCCCTCCACCTCATCATATAATCCCCTCCACCTCTGTGTATTACACCTCATCATATAATCCCCTCCACCTCTGTATATTACACCCCATCATATAATCCCCTCCACCTCTGTATATTACGCCTCATGTGTATAATCCCCTCCACCTCTGTATATTACACCTCATCATATAATCCCCTCCACCTCTGTATATTACACCTCATCATATAATCCCCTCCACCTCTGTATATTACACCTCATCATATAATCCCCTCCACCTCTGTATATTACACCCCATCATATAATCCCCTCCACCTCTGTATATTACGCCTCATGTGTATAATCCCCTCCACCTCTGTATATTACACCTCATCATATAATCCCCTCCACCTCTGTATATTACACCTCATCATATAATCCCCTCCACCTCTGTATATTACACCCCATCATATAATCCCCTCCACCTCTGTATATTACGCCTCATGTGTATAATCCCCTCCACCTCTGTATATTACACCTCATCATATAATCCCCTCCACCTCTGTATATTACACCTCATCATATAATCCCCTCCACCTCTGCATATTACCCCTCATCATATAATCCCCTCCACCTCTGCATATTACCCCTCATCATATAATCCCCTCCACCTCTGCATATTACCCCTCATCATATAATCCCCTCCACCTCATGTGTATAATCCCCTCCACCTCTGTATATTACACCTCATCATATAATCCCCTCTGTCTCTGTATATTACACCTCATGTGTATAATCCCCTCCACCTCTGTATATATTACACCCCATGGGGGGGGGGGGGGGGGGTGTCGAGGAGCAGGGGGGGGGGGCGAGGACCAACAAGGACAGGCGCAGGAGGCAGAGAGGACTACCCAGGCATATCTTCCAGCCATGGCTAAAATCTGCCACTTCAGCAGCTAAACCCACATTCAAAACTCACCAAACACGTCCTCCATTGACTTCGATGTTACACATTCCTCCCAGGCACCGTGTGAGCCAGTCGAGGAGTTTCCAGTCACTGACAATGGGGAGGCACAGAGACCGCAACCAAATCCTCTATTAATACTCCTGTAAAACCTCCACCAAATTACAAAAACCCTGCTGTTTTCTGCTCCTGTGACTGACCCCCACTAGAGGCGGCGGCGCAGCGCTGCCCCTCACCTGCTGCTGTCTGCCGGGCGGACCTCGTTACCGGTAATTAGCAGCTCTTATAACTGCAATTAAGAAGATGGCGTCAGGTGGTGGGAAGTTACCGAGGAGGAAGCAGCATGCGGCGGCACGGTCACGCTGCAGTATAATTGCGGGATTACAACAGAATGCAAGGTATGGCGCAGTATCTCAAAAATCGCAGCTAAATCACGCAATCTGATTGCACCACGTAAGTGGCCGAAAAACCAGGGAGGACAAAAGTAAACGAGACAGAAAGACGCCAACGTGTGATCAGCGGCCGAAAATCGCAACTAATGACCCCCTAATGTCTGCAACACAATAACTATAGAAAGAAAATGGCGCAGATCGTGCACCGCATAAGACGACCGTGCGAACAGCGACAACTCTTGCACACGACCGCGCGCCCCCTGTGGCCGTATTGAATGGGTCTGCAAATCCGGAATCCTTCGGAAGCACTACGGAGCGCTTTCGTGGGGTTCCGTTCTGCAAAAAGATAGAACTTGTCCTCTCTTCTTGTGGGACGGATGGATCACAGACACCATTAAAGTGAATGGGGCCGCGATCCGCTGCGGCTGCCCCGCTGTCGGCGCCCGGATCCGCTGCGGCTGGCCCGCTGACAGTGCCCGGATCCGCTGCGGCTGCCCCGCTGTCGGCGCCCGGATCCGCTGCGGCTGCCCCGCTGTCGGCGCCCGGATCCGCTGCGGCTGCCCCGCTGTCGGCGCCCGGATCCGCTGCGGCTGCCCCGCTGTCGGCGCCCGAATCCGCTGCGGCTGCCCCGCTGTCGGCGCCCGGATCCGCTGCGGCTGCCCCGCTGTCGGCGCCCAGATCCGCTGCGGCTGCCCCGCTGTCGGAGCCCGGATCCGCTGCGGCTGCCCCGCTGTCGGTGCCGGTGCAGTGAGATACAGTTGTCACTGTGATTTTGAAGTAAAAAGATGAGGCACGGAGCGTTATCTGTCATGTGACTGATCCGCGTCTCTGCTGACCAGAGCGCGGCTCGGCTCTCACGTAGCGGATTACGCGCGGCATCAGATCGCGTGAAGGAGCCCTTACACGTAAGAAATCGCAACTCAGTGTGGACGGCAACAAGTGCAAGATAGCGGCGCCACCTGGTGGCCGAATGGAGAATCACTCGTCCAATTTACGGAGTCTTCTGATTGCCTCAGCGCAGAGGATTGATCCGTGGACGTACACGACGTGGCGCCACAATTATCACCAGCTCTAATACCACAGGTTTACACATCACACTGACCCCACTATGTGATGTGTGTGGTTGTCAGTGATGGGGGGGGGGGGGGTCAGTGCCTCCACTATGTGATGTGTGGTTGTCAGTGGTGGGGGGGGGGGGGGCGGTCAGTATAGGATTCCCCGGTACATACTGGATTGTATCACAGCACAGAGTCAGCTCTGCTATACTGGGAGCCGGCGCCAGATGTTTGTTCTCTGTTGTGTCACCTATGGGGGCGTGCGAGAGCCTGGCCGTGTGATAGGAGGAAGCCTGACAACCCCCAACACAGCAGAGAGCAAGTGTCAGAAGACCTGCACTACAGCCCCTCACATACACACAGTGCACCCGGCACATACACACAGTGCACCCGGCACATACACACAGTGCACATGGCACTACAGCCCCGCACATACACACAGTGCACCTGGCACTACAGCCCCTAACATACACACAGTGCACCCAGTACATACACACAGTGCACTCGGCACTACAGCCTTGCACATATAAACTATGCACCCGGCAGAACAGTCTGGCAAATAAACTGTGCACCCAGCACATACACACAGTGCACTTGGCACTACAGCCCTGCACATATAAACAGTGCACCCGGCAGAATAGTCTGGCACATACACACAGTGCACTTGGCACTACAGCCTGGCACGTATAATCAGTGCACCCGGCAGAATAGTCTGGCACGTATAAACAGTGCACCCAGCACATACACACAGTGCACCCGACACACATAGACAGTGCTCTCAGCACTAAAGCCCTGCACGTATGCACAGTTTGTAACACCACAATGCACTACAGCGCACCTACTGTATATAACACTACAGCGCACCTACTGTATATAACACTACAGCGCACCTACTGTATATAACACCACACCGCACCTACTGTATATACATTATATAACACGACACAGCACTTATATAACACCGCACCTATATACCGTATATAACACGACACAGCACCTATATACCGTATATAACACCACACCGCACCTATATACCGTATATAACACCGCACCTATACCGTTACGCCTGCTCTTTGGCACATATTTGCTGTGAGGCCTGACGATGCCCCTGATGGTCCGTCTGCCCCCGTGCCTTCCTAGTGGAGGGATAGAGCTGAGCGCCATAGGGCCAGCAGCTAGAGGGGTCACCGAGGCCGCCATGTTGGATTCTATGCTATCCCAACTCTACGTGTACTGTAACTCACCGTTGTATAATGAGCGCTGCAGCGGAGGCGGTGATATATGGAGAGTCTGTAAAATGGAGCAGATCTTACTGGAGGGTGAGCAGGTAATGGTCAGTGGGGCGACTAAACCATAACCCAAACCTGTCAGACAGGGAGGAGACCTACAACTACAGCCACCTAGTAAAGATGGCGGCAATGCTGACCCTCGGACACATGGCGCCCCCTCATGTTCATAAAGCACCCCAACACAGCGGGGAACACCACAGAGCCGTTACCAGTAGCGGCCAATCAGGACACAGCTTTAATTCTGCAAAGGGTCGCTGAGACATGAAAGCTGGACTCTGATTGGCTGATATGCTCTGCAGCTCTGTGGGATCTGCACCAGTTTCTTCAACCTCACCTGATGCTTGCTGGAGTTGAGAGGGTTAATAATATTACCTCCTGTGTCTGCGCTGAATGTAATCGCGACTCACCGACCTCGCCATGAACTCCAATCACACCGGCCTAATAGTCTACAGGGCAGATTTATGACTGCTGCCCCAACAACCAATCACAGTGCAGGTTTCATTTTACCTGAGCTGCTTAAGAAGTGAAAGCTGAGCTCTGATTGGTTGCTATGGGCAGTTTTATCTGACTTCATTCTGAATAAGGCTTTTCATGGTACATTCCTCACCATTCTCAAGATCTCTGCTTGTTGTCAATGAATGGGAACCAGCCTATTGACGCCAAGAAGCTGGGAACCTGTGAGCTGAGCGCAGCAGAAGCACAGACCCCTGTCCTGCCCACACTGCTGAGGGTTTGTTCCAGTGTATCAGTAAAGACAATTTCAGGAGCACAGGACGGTTGTTTTAATTCTCTCAATAATGGACACAAGAATTACCCAATGATTACTGGACTCCATTCACATTACCTCCTACCACTATACTGCCCTCATCTCTTCCCAAGCTCAATATATTCACCATTGAAGTCAATGGCTGCAGCAGTCACGCCAAACCGGACGCTGCGTGACCCAGGACCGGGAGAGACAGCGGGGGCGGGGGGTAGCGATGGAGCGGGGATGAGGCAAGTATGATTGCCATTGCAGGTCTGTAGCAAAGCTCTAAAATCTTGAACTTTATTATGGGGGCGGCCATCTTGAACTTTATTATGGGGGCGGCCATCTTGAACTTTATTATGGGGGCGGCCATCTTGAACTTTATTATGGGGGCGGCCATCTTGAACTTTATTATGGGGGCGGCCATCTTGAACTTTATTATGGGGGCGGCCATCTTGAACTTTATTATGGGGGCGGCCATCTTGAACTTTATTATGGGGGCGGCCATCTTGAACTTTATTATGGGGGCGGCCATCTTGAACTTTATTATGGGGGCGGTCATCTTGAACTTTATTATGGGGGCGGCCATCCTGAACATGATTATGGGGGCGGCCATCCTGAACATGATTATGGGGGCGGCCATCTTGAACATGATTATGGGGGCGGCCATCTTGCCTGAGCTGATCTTAACAGCATTTAGAAAGCGTTAATAAAACTGCTTTATGGCAGCCCCATGGGCCATAGACACAGTGGTCGGGGGGGACCTCAGTGACTCCCATAGGGGAGTCTTCTGGGCATGCTCGGTGACCTGTGCAGAGGTCGTTGTGCAGGGAGGTGGAGTAGATGAGCTCTGACCATCACCTCTTGTGAATGGTGGATCCTGTGGTATCTATACACAGAGGTGTTATCATTACAGGCAGGATTAGAATGGCAGATAACTGCAGTAAAGTGATCAGTACAGACCAAGAAAAACTGCAGGATTTAATCTTTTTTGTTTATATATATGGAATACATGGAAAATTAAAAACATCATCAATAAATTAAAATGTTAAACATAAAAAATGTGATTTAAACGGCAGGTCATGCGCTGATGACACATTCGCTTTAAGGACCGCAGCGGTTTTTCAGCATCCGGCTTCCAAGAACCGTAACCTTCTCCATCTTCAGCCGTGAGGGCTTTTATTTTATTTAAATTTTTTTGCACCATTTTCACAAAACCTAAAATTATCAGGTGAAATAAACAAAAAACAAACAAAAAAAATTCTACTTTTTTTTGTTTTTGGGGCATTCCCTATGTGCTAAACATGACATGCGGTCCTTATTCCGTGGGTCGGCGCGGTTACGGCGATACCACATTTATCTCGTTTTTATTGTTTACTACTCTTCTTTGCGTTGCCAATTTCTGACTCCATAACTTCTCTAGTTCCAAAGCGGAGTGAGGCTTGGAGTCTGCGGGGAGAGCTCTGGGATCACAAGAGAACCTAAAGATGGGAAAGGCCTCTCGCACACGACCGCATGTCTTTCAGTATTTTGCAGTCCGCAAAAAACGGATCATCAAAAAATACGGATGGTGATAGCTTTTTTTATTTTTTGACAGAGGGTAGGTAGGGTCTCATTTTTTGCGGGATGAGGTGACTGTTAGATTGGTACTATTTTGGGCGGCATATGCCTTTTTGATCACTTGGTGTTGCAATTTTTGTGATGTAAGGTGACAAAAAATTGCTTTTTTGGCACTGTTTTTATTTTTTATGTTCTCCACCTAAGGGGTTAGGTCATGTGATATTTTTATACAGCAGGTTGTTACGGATAATTGATTGCCCAGCAAAAAATAAGCGCTGTAGACAACTATAAATGTGGTATCACTGTAATCGTACTGACCGGAGAATGAAGAGAACAGGTCGGTTTTATCTCATAGGGAACGCTGTAAACACAAAACCCATAAACTATATAAATGTGGTATCTCTGTAATCGTACTGACCCGGAGAATGAAGAGAACAGGTCAGTTTTATCTCATAGGGAACGCTGTAAGAACAAAACCCATAAACTATATAAATGTGGTATCTCTGTAATCGTACTGACCGGAGAATGAAGGGAACAGGTCAGTTTTATCTCATAGGGAACGCTGTAAACACAAAACCCATAAACTATATAAATGTGGTATCTCTGTAATCGTACTGACCGGAGAGTGAAGGGAACAGGTCAGTTTTATCTCATAGGGAACGCTGTAAGAACAAAACCCATAAAACTATATAAATGTGGTATCACTGTAATCGTACTGACCCGGAGAATGAAGGGAACATGTCAGTTTTATCTCATAGGGAACGCTGTAAACACAAAACCCATAAACTATATAAATGTGGTATCTCTGTAATCGTACTGACCCGGAGAATGAAGAGAACAGGTCAGTTTTATCTCATAGGGAACGCTGTAAACACAAAACCCATAAAACTATATAAATGTGGTATCACTGTAATCGTACTGACCCGGAGAATGAAGGGAACAGGTCAGTTTTATCTCATAGGGAACGCTGTAAACACAAAACCCATAAAACTATATAAATGTGGTATCACTGTAATCGTACTGACCGGAGAATGAAGAGAACAGGTCAGTTTTATCTCATAGGGAACGCTGTAAACACAAAACCCATAAAACTATATAAATGTGGTATCACTGTAATCGTACTGACCCGGAGAATGAAGGGAACAGGTCAGTTTTATCTCATAGGGAATATTCTAAAGCCTAAATGGCTTCAAACCTAACCTGGCCCAGGTAGTAAATCAATTAAAATGTCACTTTTATTTGTGTAATTACAATGGCTGTGAGCCGACACGCAGGTTAAACCCTTTGTTTGCCACTCCTTTGTGTACACGGACAGTGATGGCCAGTTCGCAGTGTTCGCCAACGAACACATGTGAGCTGCCATCTTGACTTGCCCGTCCGGCGATGCACAGGTAAGTCCTTGCCTATGCCTGTGCCGCAATCAAATGCGGTCACCGGGAGCAGGCAGTTCTGAGAACAGCCGCCGGGGGCCTTCATCGGGCTGTTCTCAGAACTGCCTGCTTCCGGTGACTGAATTTGTTTCTGCGCAGCAGATGTTGGCTGCGCAGATCCTGCGCGATGGCCAGTCAGTATCTTTCATTAGCTACAGCACAGAGCAGGACCTGCGCATCACGTGATCAGGACAGGCCCTGCCTCGCTGAGGTTCGTCCGGCAGGTTGGGCGCGGAGGGCGCATGTGGAAGCTGATCGGCTCTTCCCAGCGTCTCCGCTTCCCTCCCATTAATGTGACCTCTGACAATCTGCTGTTGTAAACCCTGCACGGAGCTGCCAGTTGTAGGATTTCCAACCCGTTACTTCACTGACACAAAGGCTTTGAGGACGTCGGCCAAATGCAGGGTTTACAACAGCAGATTGTCAGAGGTCACATTAACAGGAGGGAACCAGAGACGCTGGGAAAAGCCGATCAGCTTCCACATGCGCCCTCCGCGCCCAACCCGCCGGACGAACCTCAGCGAGGCAGGGCCTGTCCTGATCACGTGATGCGCAGGTCCTGCTCTGTGCTGTGGCTAATGAAAGATACTGACTGGCCATCGCGCAGGATCTGCGCAGCCAACATCTGCGCGCGCACTTAGTGGGAGGAGGAAAGACCACGTCATCAGTGGCCGGGCTGATACGCACCAGCTAGAAAGTATAAGTGTCTGCCCACACAGAATGGGCCCGACTGACATACTATGTCCCTTGGCGTGGGGATAGCCATAGCACAAAGGCTGCACATTCTGATGCCTATACAATAAGCTGTGCAGGACGGACGAACAGAGAACCGCAGCATCAAAGCTGCACACTAAGTGGATGCCACCAATTGGAACGAATATGGTCACCCAGCTAATAGCTCTTTATTATATACAGCCATGTTTTGTGCTGTATGCCATAGGTACCCTCCCGTCAGTATGAACCGTGGCTGGGAATCGTGGACTATACACGTGAGGCTCGCCTTATTATTCTACCTGAAGATAACTGAATACATATCTGCGTGCGCCATGTCTCCTCACTGGCCCTGTAGGAAAGACGACAACGCAAACCCTTCAGTCCGCCCCTTAGGGCTAGGATCAAGGCGATAAATCTGTTTAGTCTCTTCCTAAAACACGAGGACCTCCAGATCGCCTCTGACGTCTGGGATCTCCACCACGGAATTCTCTGACACGTCTAGATATTGTCGGCTTTGGTATTAATGCTACTTAATGCTGGCCTATCCGACGCCTAAACTCTTGGATTGTCTTTCCTACATAGATCTTATTACAGGGACGTTGTGCTACATACACAATGTGTGACCCCCCCAGGGTTGTTACTACACGCCTCTACCCCGCTGCTGGCTTCTAAGAGCCGTTGCATTGCCATATGATATCATTTTGCTCATGTTTTCACAACTGTGCATTTAAAACTGTGTTAAATGTAAATTTCCTTTTAATTTCCCATATTCACCAGCATTGGTAAGGAGCTAGTTTGAGTTTAGTATATCTAGGCTGGAATGGTTTATTCCACCTTAGCTCCCCCTCTGTGGAGGTGTGGACTGTTCCCACATCCTGTAGCTTGGGAGAGAAGGGAAGTTAGATTCAGTGTAGCCCACCTCCTGCTAAGGGTAGGGTGTGTGTGTGTGTGTGTTAGGAGCTCCCCGATATAGGGAAGAAACCCAGGATCTTGTCTCGGCTGAGATATTGTTCAAATCCCCAGCCTGAGCCCTGCAGCCTCAGCTGGATGAAGCAAGCAGACAACTGCAGTTCCAGGAATAAAGCATTCCCCGTGAGCCTATCTGTGAGTAAAGTCCAGAGACCCAGGAGAAGCCATATTCCTCCTCAGCTACTCAGACCCCACAAAGAAGACGATAAATAGAAGTGCAGAAGCCAAATTCCTGCCACAGTTATAGAGCTACAAAGCAGATGTCTTATCCTGCAAGCTCCAGGTTTATAGAGCAGAAGAGTCATTCCTGCCAGACATTGCCAATACCTGCTGGGACCTAAGACCAAAGCTGTACATTGCTTGGATGAAAGTTACCCTCAGTAAAGACAACTCCACCAAAGGTCTGGACATCAATTTCTGCTGCAAAATCCCTCTATTACTCCTCCTATCACTACACCCAATTTATTGCAAGTGAGCCAGGATCCAGGAGTCCAGCCGCACCCAGGTAGGAGACACCGTTGACACCATTATCACCACCACACAGAGACCTTATAGGCCATTACACCACTCTGGCATTCCTAACCTGGGACATGCGTTATAACAGCTTAAAGGGCCCTGTGATGGCACCCTGGTCACGCTGCAATTGGCGTCACGAACAAACTATAGACTATTAACCACCCATATCCTGACCCACTGCATAAGTGGCGTCAGCGCCCCCGTCCCTGGTCACTGCAAATGCCTTTTGTTTGACAGTTAATAAATTGTCGTATCGGATATTCTTTGTTATCAACAGAATTCACTAAAGTTTTTCATTTTTTTGACGTATTGGCAAAAGGTACATTTACCACAGGGAAAAGTGCCTACTGCAGAGCGATCTAGACTATGGACCGACAAGTCCGTGAGGTTTTTCCCTCCCCGGTAGGTAATGCTAGGGCGCATCACGTGATCAGGACAGGCCCCCTGGTGCGTATCAGCCCGGCCACTGGTGACGTGGTCTTTCCTCGTCCCACTAAGTGTGCGCGCAGATGTTGGCTGCGCAGATCCTGCGCGATGGCCAGTCAGTATCTTTCATTAGCTACAGCACAGAGCAGGACCTGCGCATCACGTGATCAGGACAGGCCCTGCCTCGCTGAGGTTCGTCCGGCGGGTTGGGAGCGCAGGGCGCATGTGGAAGCCGATCGGCTTTTCCCAGCGTCTCTGGTTCCCTCCCGTTAATGTGACCTCTGACAATCTGCTGTTGTAAACCCTGCATTTGGCCGACGTCCTCAAAGCCTTTGTGTCAGTGAAGTAACGGGTTGGAAATCCTACAACTGGCAGCTCCCAAAATAAGGGCGCACTGGTTCTGCCATGCAGCTTTGGCACAGAAATGTCAGTGTGTAAATAGCTAAGTATCTGACAACTGCTGACACCGGGTCAGACACGTTCTCACCGTTGTCAGAGGATCAGTGAAGTCACCGATTACACCACAGACCCGGCCACGTATCCAGCGCGTGTCAATGTCAGCAGATGAATTGCCGTTCAATCCCAGGTCTGACAACTACTGGTAAAGTGTCCGATCGAAACGCAAACCTTTCTCTGCGGCATTACTGAGATGGGGGTCCGGGACAGAAACGGACTGTCTGCTAATCAGTGCCGGGAGCGAGAGGAGATTGTGCCGGCCAGGAGACGCCCGGCCAGGAGACATGTCCACAAAGGGTCTACCCGCGTGTCGGCTCACAGCCATTGTGATTACACAAATAAAAGGGACGTTTGAGTTGATTTACTCCCTGGGTCAGGTTAGGGTTTAGTGGGTGATGTACCTGTACCCAGGGGTCGGCCCTATCTCACAGGGAACGCCGTAAAAACAAATGTCAGGAGCAATGTGGTGATGAATGCTTCTTCCAGCATGTCACAAGACAAAGCGGCTTGCTGAACAGAATCCTGGGTCCACGGCCAGGAAACTGCAGATCTCAGTCCCACAGAGAACCTGAGGTCAATCCTCAAAAGGCAGGTGGACAAACTCCAGGCACTGATTGGACAACAATGGGTCACCAGTCAGGAAGTGGCCCAGAAGCTGAGATCCAGCGTCCAGGGCGTACTGCAGAAGAAAGACAGGTCAACACTGGAAGTGCTGGGACTCTGCAGAAACCTATGGACTTCTACTTGTACTGGTCTCCAGACACGATGCTGCCTCCACCCTGACTGGTCTCCCTGTCTCCTCCAGACATGATGCTGCCCCCACCATGCTTCACTGTAGGGATGGTACTGGGCAGGTGATGAGCGGCGCCTGGTCTCCTACAGACATGATGCTGCCACCACCATGCTTCACTGTAGGGATGGTATTGGGCAGGTGATGAGCGGCGCCTGGTCTCCTCCAGACATGATGCTGCCCCCACCATGCTTCACTGTAGGGATGGTACTGGGCAGGTGATGAGCGGCGCCTGGTCTCCTACAGACATGATGCTGCCACCACCATGCTTCACTGTAGGGATGGTATTGGGCAGGTGATGAGCGGCGCCTGCTCTCCTCCAGACATGATGCTGCCACCACTGTGCTTCACTGTAGGGATGGTACTGGGCAGGTGATGAGCGGCGCCTGGTCTCCTACAGACATGATGCTGCCACCACCATGCTTCACTGTAGGGATGGTATTGGGCAGGTGATGAGCGGCGCCTGGTCTCCTCCAGACATGATGCTGCCCCCACCATGCTTCACTGTAGGGATGGTATTGGGCAGGAGATGAGCGGCGCCTGGTCTCCTACAGACATGATGCTGCCACCACCATGCTTCACTGTAGGGATGGTATTGGGCAGGAGATGAGCGGCGCCTGGTCTCCTACAGACATGATGCTGCCACCACCATGCTTCACTGTAGGGATGGTATTAGGCAGGTGATGAGCGGCGCCTGGTTTCCTACAGACATGATGCTGCCACCACCATGCTTCACTGTAGGGATGGTATTGGGCAGGTGATGAGCGGCGCCTGGTCTCCTACAGACATGATGCTGCCACCACCATGCTTCACTGTAGGGATGGTATTAGGCAGGTGATGAGCGGCGCCTGGTTTCCTCCAGACATGATGCTGCCACCACCATGCTTCACTGTAGGGATGGTATTGGGCAGGTGATGAGCGGCGCCTGGTCTCCTACAGACATGATGCTGCCACCACCATGCTTCACTGTAGGGATGGTATTAGGCAGGTGATGAGCGGCGCCTGGTTTCCTCCAGACATGATGCTGCCACCACCATGCTTCACTATAGGGATGGCATTGGGCAGGTGATGAGCGGCGCCTGGTTTCCTACAGACATTTCGGAGGAGAGGCTTCTTTCCGGCCGCTCTGCCATAAAGCCCAGATTGGTGGAGGCTGCAGTGATGGTCGACCTTCTGGAAGTTTCTCCCATCTGCACACAGGATCTCTGGAGCTCGGCCAGAGTGACCATTGGGTTCTCGGTCTCCTCTCTTACTAAGGTCCTTCTCCCCGATTACTTAGTTTGGGGGCGGCAGCTGTAGGACGAGTCCTAGTTCTTCTTCCATGTAAGAATTCTGGAGACCCCTGTGCTCCGGGGAACCTTCAGTGCAGCAGAAATGCTTTGTCCCCTTCTCCAGATCGGCGCCTCCACACAATCCTGTCTCTGAGCTCTACAGGCAGTTCTCTCCTCCTCATGGCTTGGGTTTTGCTCTGATGCATCGTCAGCCGTGAGATCTTATATAGACAGGGCTGAGTCCTTCCAAATCAGCTCCAAGCCACAGAATTTACTACAGGTGACTCCAATCAGGGTGCAGAAGTCTCAGAGATGATCCCAGAAATGGGAGGAACCAGAGGTAAATGTCAAGTATCAGAGCAAAGGGGCTGAAGACTTTTATGTCCCGGGTAAAGGGGCTGAAGACTTATGTTCAGGCCAAATTTTAGTTTTTCCTTTTCAATAAATTAGCAAAATTGTCTCATTCTATTTTTACTTTTTCATTATGGGGTATTAAGTGCAGAATAATTGGGGGGAAATTTAACTTTTTTTTTTTTTTTTTTTTTTGCACATGACCTGGCCACCATAGATGCAGAGAAGATCTTCAGTGTCACGAGGTCTTGGTTGTTCGCAGAGCGGGACAGAAAGGGTTTTGAGGGGAAAGTAACTGATATGACTTCGGCCATGTATAACCCAGAGGGCAGACTGACCTAAAGGGAGAAGACATGGTGCCCTCCATCACAGAGGTGTGAGAGACTCGAGGTGGGAGTAAGACATTGGATGATGGTGTGCGAGGGGCTGGTACATGCACTATCAGACAGAAAGGATCTGGGATTGGAGAAGGATTTGCCGACAGTAGGGGGGGGGGGGGGGGGCACCTGTAGAAGATGGTTGGCTTTCCCAGGGTCATGCACCCTCTGCAGTCGCCTCCATTATGCTATCTCCTGCAGATCCTGCCAATATTCATAGAGGTTTTCATGAATTTCTGTGCAGAAGTAAGAAAACTAGAATCTCCCGATCAAGACTTTTTAGGACACATGGGGGGGGTTATCTCTGATGTGAGGAGGTATACCATAAAAAACTGTCTACTTACATATATACAAGCATAGCTCTCTCCTGTACTGGACGCCAGGCTGGTGGCTCTTACCTGCACAGACACACTGTAACAACTTCTCAGCTTCTCTTTTTGAAGGGAGAAACTTTTGGTCTCCTCAGTGCAGCCCCTCAAAAGCAGAGTAAAAATGTGACAACAGCATGGTACGGATACAAGAGTGACAACCACTGGAATCTGCTGCCATCTCCTCGTTACAGTCCCGTCTCTGATGTCCTCTGGACTCTCTACACTGTACTCAGGGACTCTCCTCCTCATAGTCCTGTGTCTGCTGTCCTCTCCTCTGGACTCTCTATACTGTACCCCAGGACTCTCCTCCTCATAGCCCTGTGTCTGCTGTCCTCTCCTCTGGACTCTCTACACTGTACTCAGGGACTCTCCTCCTCATAGTCCTGTGTCTGATGTCCTCTCCTCTGGACTCTCTATACTGTACCCCAGGACTCTCCTCCTCATAGTCCTGTGTCTGATGTCCTCTGGACTCTCTACACTGTACTCAGGGACTCTCCTCCTCATAGCCCTGTGTCTGCTGTCCTCTCCTCTGGACTCTCTACACTGTACCAGGGACTCTCCTCCTCATAGCCCTGTGTCTGATGTCCTCTCCTCTGGACTCTCTACACTGTACTCAGGGACTCTCCTCCTCATAGCCCTGTGTCTGCTGTCCTCTCCTCTGGACTCTCTACACTGTACTCAGGGACTCTCCTCCTCCTCATAGTCCTGTGTCTGATGTCCTCTCCTCTGGACTCTCTACACTGTACCCCAGGACTCTCCTCCTCATAGTCCTGTGTCTGATGTCCTCTCCTCTGGACTCTCTACACTGTACTCAGGGACTCTCCTCCTCATAGTCCTGTGTCTGCTGTCCTCTCCTCTGGACTCTCTACACTGTACTCAGGGACTCTCCTCCTCATAGCCCTGTGTCTGATGTCCTCTCCTCTGGACTCTCTATACTGTACCCCAGGACTCTCCTCCTCATAGTCCTGTGTCTGATGTCCTCTCCTCTGGACTCTCTATACTGTACCCCAGGACTCTCCTCCTCATAGTCCTGTGTCTGCTGTCCTCTCCTCTGGACTCTCTACACTGTACTCAGGGACTCTCCTCCTCATAGCCCTGTGTCTGATGTCCTCTCCTCTGGACTCTCTATACTGTACCCCAGGACTCTCCTCCTCATAGCCCTGTGTCTGATGTCCTCTCCTCTGGACTCTCTACACTGTACTCAGGGACTCTCCTCCTCATAGCCCTGTGTCTGCTGTCCTCTCCTCTGGACTCTCTACACTGTACCCCAGGACTCTCCTCCTCATAGCCCTGTGTCTGATGTCCTCTCCTCTGGACTCTCTACACTGTACCCCAGGACTCTCCTCCTCATAGCCCTGTGTTTGATGTCCTCTCCTCTGGACTCTCTACACTGTACCCCAGGACTCTCCTCCTCATAGCCCTGTGTCTGATGTCCTCTCCTCTGGACTCTCTACACTGTACCCCAGGACTCTCCTCCTCATAGCCCTGTGTCTGATGTCCTCTCCTCTGGACTCTCTATACTGTACCCCAGGACTCTCCTCTTCAGTCCTGTGTCTGATGTCCTCTCCTCTGGACTCTCTATACTGTACCCCAGGACTCTCCTCTTCAGTCCTGTGTCTGATGTCCTCTCCTCTGGACTCTCTACACTGTACCCCAGGACTCTCCTCCTCATAGCCCTGTGTCTGATGTCCTCTCCTCTGGACTCTCTACACTGTACCCCAGGACTCTCCTCCTCATAGCCCTGTGTTTGATGTCCTCTCCTCTGGACTCTCTACACTGTACCCCAGGACTCTCCTCCTCATAGCCCTGTGTCTGATGTCCTCTCCTCTGGACTCTCTACACTGTACCCCAGGACTCTCCTCCTCATAGCCCTGTGTCTGATGTCCTCTCCTCTGGACTCTCTATACTGTACCCCAGGACTCTCCTCTTCAGTCCTGTGTCTGATGTCCTCTCCTCTGGACTCTCTACACTGTACCCCAGGACTCTCCTCCTCATAGCCCTGTGTCTGATGTCCTCTCCTCTGGACTCTCTACACTGTACCCCAGGACTCTCCTCCTCATAGCCCTGTGTTTGATGTCCTCTCCTCTGGACTCTCTACACTGTACCCCAGGACTCTCCTCCTCATAGCCCTGTGTCTGATGTCCTCTCCTCTGGACTCTCTACACTGTACCCCAGGACTCTCCTCCTCATAGCCCTGTGTCTGATGTCCTCTCCTCTGGACTCTCTATACTGTACCCCAGGACTCTCCTCTTCAGTCCTGTGTCTGATGTCCTCTCCTCTGGACTCTCTACACTGTACCCCAGGACTCTCCTCCTCATAGTCCTGTGTCTGATGTCCTCTCCTCTGGACTCTCTACACTGTACCCCAGGACTCTCCTCCTCATAGTCCTGTGTCTGATGTCCTCTCCTCTGGACTCTCTATACTGTACCCCAGGACTCTCCTCCTCATAGTCCTGTGTCTGATGTCCTCTCCTCTGGACTCTCTATACTGTACCCCAGGACTCTCCTCCTCATAGTCCTGTGTCTGATGTCCTCTCCTCTGGACTCTCTACACTGTACCCCAGGACTCTCCTCTTCCTAGTCCTGTGTCTGCTGTCCTCTCCTCTGGACTCTCTATACTGTACCCCAGGACTCTCCTCTTCAGTCCTGTGTCTGATGTCCTCTCCTCTGGACTCTCTACACTGTACCCCAGGACTCTCCTCCTCATAGTCCTGTGTCTGATGTCCTCTCCTCTGGACTCTCTACACTGTACTCAGGGACTCTCCTCCTCACAGTCCTGTGTCTGATGTCCTCTCCTCTGGACTCTCTACACTGTACTCAGGGACTCTCCTCCTCATAGCCCTGTGTCTGATGTCCTCTCCTGTGGACTCTCTACACTGTACCCCAGGACTCTCCTCCTCATAGCCCTGTGTCTGATGTCCTCTCCTCTGGACTCTCTACACTGTACCCCAGGACTCTCCTCCTCATAGTCCTGTGTCTGATGTCCTCTCCTCTGGACTCTCTACACTGTACCCCAGGACTCTCCTCCTCATAGCCCTGTGTCTGATGTCCTCTCCTATAAACTATCTGCATTGTACCTTGGGACTATCCTCATCGTATCCATTTGTCTAATGTCCTCTCCTCTATAGCCGGGGCTCACCTTTTCATGGGTCGTCTCTGGTGTCTTCTCGGACCACTCCTCCGTGTTTTCCTTTGTCCGCGGTCTCTGACCTTCTTCAGTGATCACAATTCTTCAGTGTATTAATATCCTGTGGAGAAGATGCAGGGGGTGAGAGGCCTCACCAGGACTTGACCTTTCCAGGAGGAACTTCATGATCTTTCTGCATCTTCATCAGCTGACCACAAACTGTCCTCAATACAAACCCCATTGGCGGTACGGTGATGTCCACGTATGACATGGCACAAGCTCTTACTCATCAGTGGACATCATTGAATTGCAGCATTCTGTGGGCTTTACATGACAGTGTTATGTGGGTGCTATATGGCAGTATTATATGGGTATTATATGGCAGTATTATATGGGTGCTATATCACAGTATTATATTATGTGGGTGCTATATGGCAGTATTATATTATGTGGGTGATATATGGCAGTATTATATGGGTGCTATATGGCAGTATTATATGGCAGTATTATATGGGCGCTATATCACAGTATTATATTATGTGGTTGCTATATGGCAGTATTCTATGGGCGCTATCTCACAGTATTATATTATGTGGTTGCTATATGGCAGTATTATATGGGTGCTATATCACAGTATTATATTATGTGGTTGCTATATGGCAGTATTCTATGGGCGCTATCTCACAGTATTATATTATGTGGTTGCTATATGGCAGTATTATATGGGTGCTATATCACAGTATTATATTATGTGGGTGCTATATGGCAGTGTTATGTGGGTGCTATATCACAGTATTGTATTACATTATGTGGATGCTATATGGCAGTATTATATGGGCGATATATCAGAGTATAATATTATGTGGGTGCTATATGACAGTATTATACGGGCGCTATGTCACAGTATTATATGTGGGTGCTATATGGCAGTAATTATACAGGCGCTATGTCACAGTATTGTATTATATTATGTGGATGCTATATGGCAGTATTATGTTGGCAGTATATAGGAGACAATGGGTTATAGCTGCGACCATGCCAAGAAAGGAGAGGTCTCAGAATACACAGAAAACACATCAGATTAGAAAAAGATACAAATGATACCTGGATGGAAATGCCCATCTCGTGTGAAGGAATATTTGGCTGCTCGTAAATATAGAAGCTCCAGGATTTTTCTTTAAAAACTCAAACGTAATATATAAACTGAGGAAATGTCGGAGATGTCCCTTACTCTGATTTACTGATCTAACATTTTGCAGCATCACCATTGTGAGAACCGCGTGCCACCTGGAGCTGAATAGGTCCATGTCCGGGACCATTCCACTACAGTCCACTCTTCTTCTGCATTTAGTTTTTTTTCCTCAGAAGCCACATTTTTGATGTCACCCCACAATTCCTCTATGGGATGGAGCTTGGGGATTGGAGGGGCCTCTCCATTACCTCAATCGTGTTCTCTTACTGGTGCGTTTTGGGTCATTGTCGTGTTGAATCGCCCATTTCAAGGCATTTCTTCTTCGGCATAGGCAACATGATCTCCAGTATTCTGATCTCTTCACGCGGATCCATGTATGCAATAAAAAGGCCTAGCACCATGGTGCTTTACTGTCTTCACAGTGGCCTGAGGCCTGAATTCAGTGCCCGGGGGTGTCTACTGTGCGTGGCCATCAGACTGAAGAAGAACAGTTCTGAATCAGGCTGGGTTCAGACCTGAGCGTTTTACAGCGCGTTCCTAGGCGCTATAAAACACTCAACAGGCAAGAACCAATGATTCCCTATGGGCACGCTTCTCACCTGAGCGTTTTACAGCGCGTACGCACGCGCTGTAAAACGCCCTACGCACCAAGAAGTACAGGAGCTTCTTTGGGGCGTAATGTCGCACGTTCCCGCACATAGACTTCCAGGAACGCGTGACAATGGGCATTTGCTTGTTTCCGGAGCCACTTATGTAAACGCCCGATAAAATCGCGCATACAGAGTACGCTCAGGTGTGAACCCAGCGTTAGTCCACAGAATGTGGCTCTATTTCTCTTTGGGCCAGTCAATGTGTTCCTTGGCAGATTTTAACCTCTTCAGGACATGTTTTTTTCAGGACTTTGCAGGGATTTCTTGCTGGTAACTTGGCTTTACTTCATCTTCTTCTGATTGTAGCAGGACTCACTGGTGACTTTTTAGATCTTCTTTCATCTTTCTGGAGGTGATCATTGGCTTCATTACATCCTCTTTTTTGATTGTGGCAGTGTTCTCTAGTGAATCCAGACCTTCTGTCATCTTTCTGGAGGTGATCATTGGCTTCAGTTCATTGTCTTCTGATTATAGAAGTGCTCAATTGTCATGACTGGGAGAAGGGAACCCCCCCCCCCCCCCCACCGTGCAATGACAGCGGCTGCAACGCCAGATAGCAAGGAACAGGTCACCTCCTAATGCAACCCTGAAATCTCCCTAGACACCTAGTGCATGAGCCGCCTCTGAAGGTAAGGGGGCTCATGCTCACTAACCTAGAACCCTAGGTATCCCTGCTGTACCCTAGACCTGATGACAGGGCAGAGACCACCCATTCATCCTTCACCACTTGAATGGTGTCCCCAGAGGCCCAGTATCTGTCAGGGTGCAAGACTATGGGATAAGCAGTACAGCAGGTAAGTAACACAGCAACAAAACAAATGCTATCCACACTTACCTGCCGCAGCCGAGATGGAAGGACGGCTTTAGGCTGGGAAGCCCACAGTTTTGCTATTGCTTAAACCCCTCCAGGAAAGCGAGCCCCTTTTGGAGCAGGCACACCAACATATAAACCTCCAAACAAAGACCAGACCAAAACAACATACACCAGGTGGGGGAGAAACACACCGGAGGGGACACACAGCGAGGGCAAGGTAAACAATATAACGAATAAGGGTGGCTCACACAGACTAAGACATTCAGCCAGGGAGCAGAGCTCCTACACAGACAGACACCAAAATCACACTGACCACAGGCTTCAACACACCAACATAGGAGGCCTGAGGTCACACCCACCACACCTAGCAGACACACCTTAACCCCGTGCACACCAAAATGGGGAAATGCCTCACATGCAAACCACATTGCCCAAGGCAACCGCACGTGCAGACAGAGTCGCGACCTAGCCAAGGGTCGTGACATCAATGGTGACTTTAGAGCTTCTTTCATCTCTCTGAAGTTGACAATTGGCTGAGCCTTTGTCATGTTGGTGATTCTTCCATCCATTTGAACAGTAGTTCCCCGCTTCCTCCTGTGTCTTTCAGGTTTTGGTTGACACTTCAAGTTATTTGAGATTTGAGCTGAGCAGCCTATCATTTGCTACAATTCTCTGTATGTTTTCCCCCTCTTTTTAATCAAAGTAGGTTCTTCATCAGAACAATGTCTGAAACTACTCATTTCCCCCAGCATTTCAGAAGGAAATGCCCTATAACCAACATGTGCAACATTTGACGCCCTCCTGTCTCAAAAAAAGGGCCAAAAGAAACCAATTTCACTCCTCACTGCTGTTATTTTAAGCCTCTTTCCATTAAAATGTTTTTAGTTTTTTTTTTTTTTATATTATTTTCTGAACTCTGAAGGTACCGCTGTCCCGGAGGTCTGCGTGAGGGTACCGCTGTCCCGGAGGTCTGCGTGAGGGTACCGCTATCCCGGAGGTCTGCGTGAAGGTACCGCTGTCCCGGAGGTCTGCGTGAAGGTACCGCTGTCCCGGAGGTCTGCGTGAAGGTACCGCTGTCCCGGAGGTCTGCGAGAAGGTACCGCTGTCCCGGAGGTCTGCGAGAAGGTACCGCTGTCCCGGAGGTCTGCGTGAGGGTACCGCTGTCCCGGAGGTCTGCGTGAGGGTACCGCTGTCCCGGAGGTCTGCGTGAAGGTACCGCTGTCCCGGAGGTCTGCGAGAAGGTACCGCTGTCCCGGAGGTCTGCGAGAAGGTACCGCTGTCCCGGAGGTCTGCGAGAAGGTACCGCTGTCCCGGAGGTCTGCGTGAGGGTACCGCTGTCCCGGAGGTCTGCGTGAGGGTACCGCTGTCCCGGAGGTCTGCGTGAGGGTACCGCTGTCCCGGAGGTCTGCGTGAGGGTACCGCTGTCCCGGAGGTCTGCGTGAGGGTACCGCTGTCCCGGAGGTCTGCGTGAGGGTACCGCTGTCCCGGAGGTCTGCGTGAAGGTACCGCTGTCCCGGAGGTCTGCGTGAAGGTACCGCTGTCCCGGAGGTCTGCGTGAAGGTACCGCTGTCCCGGAGGTCTGCGTGAAGGTACCGCTGTCCCGGAGGTCTGCGTGAAGGTACCGCTGTCCCGGAGGTCTGCGTGAAGGTACCGCTGTCCCGGAGGTCTGCGTGAAGGTACCGCTGTCCCGGAGGTCTGCGTGAGGGTACCGCTGTCCCGGAGGTCGCGCTCAGACGATGGATGTATTTTTTGGCCCATCCTGTGCTGAACCTCTAGCTAAGAATCTGGTTGAGCATGATGGATTTCAACATATTCAAGTCCGCAAGGAGTCAGAGGTAACACCACATCTGAGGGGTCAGAACTGATGGGATGTCTGTAGGTCGGTGGACGTCCCTATCGAGAAAAGCGTCTCTATGCAAACGAAGCTTCACTATTATATAGTGAGAAGTTCTCTATCTAATAGACTTTACATTTTTCCTCTTCACCAATTTCAAGATCACTGCTTGTTGTCAGTGAATGAGAGCTACAGGTTATACAAATCTATAAAGCCTATCCAGCATGATTCTCTGGGATGCTCCGCCAGTGATGTCATCGGTGGTTAGGTAGTGGTCAGGAGCTCCAGGTAATTCTTGGGTGGTTAGATCTATAGATTCAACCTCGGACTATTCTAGATATCAGCTGCAAGATAACAGAACAGTGACTTCTAGTCAGAACCTGCTACCTTAGGGCCACCTGCCTTCTCTCTCTACCCCCTTACCTGTAGCTGTCCGGCTTGTGTGTGTGTGGTGGCCGCAGACCGTTCTCCTTACTGGTCTTTTGGGGATTATAAGCTAACGGTCACACGGTTTGGAGGGAGAAAGTATGTAACACGTGGGTCCAGGCCTCAGGTTACAGCAGCCAGGAAATATTATCCCCCTCATTCCCCAGCGGGCAGCTGCTCTGTGTGTACTGAGACCCATCTATAGGGAATTGGTCATTGAAGATATGAGGTTAGGGTAACAAGTCCAGGATGAAGATACAAAGTCAGGGTCACAAGTCCAGAATAAAGATATGAGGTCAAGGTTACAGTTCCAGGGTGAAGATATGAGGTCAGGGTTACAGTTCCAGGGTGAAGATATGAGGTCAGGGTTACAGTTCCAGGGTGAAGATATGAGGTCAGGGTTACAGTTCCAGGGTGAAGATATGAGGTCAGGGTTACAGTTCCAGGGTGAAGATATGAGGTCAGGGTTACAGTTCCAGGGTGAAGATATGAGGCTAGGGTCACAAGTTCAGGTTGAAGATATGAGGTCAGGACCACAAGTCCAGGATGAAGATATGAGGTCAGGACCACAAGTCCAGGATGAAGATATGAGGTCATGGTCACAAGTTCAGGATGAAGATATGAGGTCATGGTCACAAGTTCAGGATGAAGATATGAGGTCAAGGTCACAAGTCCAGGATGAAGATATGAGGCTAGGACCACAAGTTCAGTATGAATATATGAGGTCAGGGTCACAAGTCCAGGATGAAGATATGAGGTCAGGGTTACAAGTGCAGGATCAGGGATTTAGGTTCTGTCTGACCCAGCATGTCAGGTGACTGCAAGGAACCAATAATAATCCTTATACTCCAGATCTGAAGATTGGCGCATATTGGAGTGACCCCCTGATGACTATGAGCAGTCGCTGCAGCTGCCACACTTTCTTCCGAGGGGCACTGTGAGGACACAACAAGCTGGAACATCTGGCACATTCCTGTCTGGAGGACGTCCTGTCCTGTCCTGTCATGTCCTGATGAGGTCGTCCAGAAGGAGAGCACATATGAGGTGCTGTATTATGTCCTACTGTAATAACTCTTATATCAGTGGTTTGGAGACAGCACACCAAGGACGGCATATAGCTTCAATCCAACATTTATTTTACAATATCAGAGTTACAGTTATTGCCACGTTTCGGGCTCAGTTTGGGGCCTTTATCAGGCTATAAATGTAAACACAAGGGATATAGCAATACAGATACTCAGAAAATGCATTAATCATAATGTACAATATTTCATATGGGGAAAAACCTAGTATGTCCGTGTGGGGGACACGGGCCAAAGGGTAAGTATAATGGGTGACACGGGCCAAAGGGTAAGTATAATGGGTGACACGGGCCAAAGGGTAAGTATAATGGGTGACACGGGCCAAAGGGTAAGTATAATGAAAATACATGGTTAAGTGAATAGGAAACAGAGAATTATAATGACCCGACTGGAAGACATGACGGTATATACTGAATGAACAGGATTACTGGAAACCACTTCAGACGCAATCTCAAGAGTGGCGAACACGTGGCCGGAGAGGGCAGTATCCACTGGCCTGTGTGCGGACAGAGGGGAAGGACGGATATAAGCTCCAGGTCAGGTGAGTAGTTTCCTAGTACAAATAAGCAATTGACAGGCTCAGCGAGGGATGTTATCAGGAAGTCGGCCCGGTCATGTGTGGGCGGGACATCCGGCTCGGCAGGCGTGTAATGAGACGCGATGTTTGGACGTTATGATCTAAAGGGCGGTGTGCCATCAGGAGCATGCGCCCTATTGCTTTTCAGGCTTGTGGCGCCTTATTGGATACTGGTAATGACCGGAAAGAAATCGGCGCATGCTCAGTGTCGCCGAGAATTGTAGCGGCCATCTTAAGAACTGGAAATACCTTCAAATTACAGATTATTTCTTCAGGATTAGTGGGAAGGTTATTGCCAGTCAGTTACACGGCCATTCTGGAGGGTTCCTCAGTATCTGGTGGACTATGAGGAATATACGGCACATCTGGTTCAGTGTGTTCGGTGCGGCATATATGTAATCATTGACTTCATGAATTCTATACTCTAAATACAATAAGGCCCCAATACCCCCCTGGGAGGAGGAGGAAACCTAATACCCACCAGCCTCCATGTATAGTGACGGCAGTGGGTGATGATTGAGGGCTGTCTAGGGTTAATTCTCTAGTTGGGATCATGGGATTATGACGCAGGGGAAGGACCTCCTGGAAAAACATAAAAGGCATAGGAGTCACTATATAGGACACAGGGAAGTTATTGCAAGGCGGCGGATCCATTGCATGTCCCTTAAGTGTAAGATTTCCTCGCGATTACCCCCTCTACAGGGGGTCGGGACCTAGTCAATGACTTGGAAACAGAGTTGGCTGCGTGTATGTTTTAAGTTCCTGAAAATGCTGCACTAATGGAGTTTCCCTCTTATTGGTACGAATATTAGATTTGTGTCGACTGATTCCGTCCTTGATTTTTTGAAATTTTATTTTCTTTTTTTTTGTGTGGTCTCGCCCACTTACCCCAGTCCGCAAGGACATTTGATGAGGTAGATGATGAAACTGGTAGTGCATGAGAAGTGACCTCTGATGTAGTATTTTTGACGGCACACCGCCCTTTAGATCATAACGTCCAAACATTGCGACTCATTACACGCCTGCCGAGCCGGATGTCCCGCCCACACGTGACCGGGCTGACTTCGCTGAGCCTGTCAATTGCTTATTTGTACTAGGAAACGACTCGCCTGACCTGGAGCTTATATCCGTCCTTCCCCTCGGTCCGCACACAGGCCAGTGGATACTGCCCTCTCCGGCCACGTGTTCGCCACTCTTGAGATTTGCGTCTGAAGTGGTTTCCTGTAATCCTGTTATTCAGTATATACCGTCATGTCTTCCAATCAGGTCATTATAATTCTCTGTTTCCTATTCACTTAACCATGTATTTTCATTATACTTACCCTTTTGGCCCGTGTCACCCATTATACTTACCCTTTGGCCCGTGTCACCCATTATACTTACCCTTTGGCCCGTGTCACCCATTATACTTACCCTTTGGCTCATGTCACCCATTATACTTACCCTTTGGCCCGTGTCACTCATTATACTTACCCTTTGGCCCGTGTCACCCATTATACTTACCCTTTGGCCCGTGTCACCCATTATACTTACCCTTTTGGCCCGTGTCACCCATTATACTTACCCTTTGGCCCGTGTCACCCACACGGACATACTAGGTTTTTCCCCATATGAAATATTGTACATTATGAGTAATGCATTTTCTGAGTATCTGTATTGCTATATCCCTTGTGTTTACATTTATAGCCTGATAAAGGCCCCAAACTGAGCCCGAAACGTGGCAATAACTGTAACTCTGAGATTGTACCGCTGGTAAAATAAATGTTGGATTGAAGCTATATGCCATGCTTGGTGTGCTGTCTCCAAACCACTGATACAAGTCATGTATAGACGCCTCGGTGGAAGGGGTCGGAGGGGACGCGCGCCCACTACAACCACTGATGAGACACTATGTTACAGTATTATATGGCCAAGATATGGCAGTATTATGTAAGCATATATGGCTGTATTAGATGGGCACTATATGCCAGGATCATGTGGATGGTACGTCGCAGTATTATATAGATGTTATGTGGCAATCTTGTGCAGGTACTATTTGGCAGTATCATGAAGGCTCTATATAGCAGTATTATGTTGCAGCTATATGGCACTATTATGTGGGTATATATTGGCAGTATAATATTGGTGCTGTATGGCAGTATTAGGTGAACGTGATATGGTAGTGTTATGGGGGCCCTATATGGCAGCATTACATGGGAGCTATATGGCGGTATTATACTGTCACTATATGACAGCATTAGGTTGGCACTATTTGGGAGCATTATGTAGGTCCTTTAGAATAATAGTATTATAGAGGCTCGCCCTCCAAGTGTCGGGAATATGGTGCTCTCGTCATTCTGATAAACCCTCAAACTTCTATAATCATCTGGATAACTGTGACTCGCCAAGTGGAACGACCCAGAAAGCAATCGTGTCACACACTTATACCGTACAGACAGTCTGAAAAAATCTTTAAAAACTTAAAAATGCAGATAGAAGATGGCTAATGTCCGCTATGTGGCGGTCCTCTCCGTAATACGTCCCCCAGTCGGAACAGCTTCTATAAAGGGTCACTGGGTTGGATCACTTACTCCACGTGACTTTGGGGGGGTCAGTTCACCAGTTGTCACTGTGAGGATAGTGCGGTATTATTCACAGAGTCTGCACAGCTCGTGCCCAATGCAGTCAGTATCCTCAA
This sequence comes from Bufo gargarizans, assembly GCF_014858855.1. NCBI lineage: Eukaryota > Metazoa > Chordata > Amphibia > Anura > Bufonidae > Bufo > Bufo gargarizans. The sequence goes on from NC_058084.1 coordinate 1,847,266, forward strand.
GGGTTAATCGCGGTTGTTGGCTCTGAAATGACTGAATGACTGCTTGATATCGGTCCGGTTTCATCAGTGGCGGTCTGGCGGTACGTCAGAGGTCTGTAGCCATGTACCGCACCGCTAAATGTCCATCGCTAGATAACATTTCTAATCGCCGCTCCACCGTGGCGTCCCACGTGGCGGTCAGTGATGCAGTTCGTTTTACCGTCTCCTGCAGACAGCGCTGAATGCAATACCTTGTCTCCGGATTCTGCCGCCAGGGATCCCAGAGGTCTACGCTCGGCGTGTCACGTGGCTCGAGGTCTCGGAGCTTGGCGTCTTACGTGTGCCAGGCTTTACTCTTTCGGGTCCCACCACCTATTTGGTAAGGCATCGCGCGGGGGGCGGGGTGGTGAGTAGGTATTCAATTCGGCAATCCTCCTGTTATCTACTTCCACAGGGCGGAGGGGTATCTCGGTCCAGATGGTAAAGATGGGAATGAGCAGGTATACTGCCTACCGGACGCGCGTCGGCGTGTACACGTCCTCCTCGTCAGTGGTCGCCTGCTCTGCCATTTATATACCCTATTAGACATAGACTGGACACAAAAATCCGTACTGGAACCGTAATATCAGTTTAAATATAATCCTTCATAGTGTTAATGTCATTAATTTATAGGCAAAGTAAACGTCCTCGGAGACGTGAATCGCAACGTCCCTTAGTTACCCGCAAGAAAACGCTCTCGCGCTTTATATGCGTTTTCATTGCGTTTTTGACAAATAATGCCTTTTTTGTTCCATCTGCGTACACAATCTGCTCCATCCCCCATCGACCAGCGTGTAGTTTAGTTTCAGTGACCGTAAAACAGCTGATAGAATAGCGCTGTGGACGTCCGGATCTCGCGCGGATGTCTCCATCCCTCTGAAACCTGCTTGCCGTTTATATGTGTTTTCATTGCGTTTCTTGGCAAAATGGTATCTTTTATTGTATCTACGTTTGCGTCCTTCCCTCTGTGTCCGTCTGTCCAATCGAGGAATGAACGGTTTTGATTTAGAAAAAGAAGTGAAATAGATGGATAAAACGAAGAATAAAGCGATGGATAAAACGAAGAATAAAGCGATGGATAAAACGAAGAATAAAGCGATGGATAAAACGAAGAATAAAGCGATGGATAAAGCGATGGATAAAACGATGGATAAAGCGAAGAATAAAGCGACGGATAAAGCGATGGATAAAGCGAAGAATAAAGCGATGGATAAAGCGAAGAATAAAGCGAAGAATAAAGCGATGGATAAAACGAAGAATAAAGCGATGGATAAAGCGAAGAATAAAGCGATGGATAAAGCGAAGAATAAAGCGATGGATAAAACGAAGAATAAAGCGATGGATAAAGCGATGGATAAAACGATGGATAAAGCGAAGAATAAAGCGACGGATAAAGCGAAGAATAAAGCGATGGATAAAGCGAAGAATAAAGCGATGGATAAAGCGAAGAATAAAGCGAAGAATAAAGCGATGGATAAAACGAAGAATAAAGCGATGGATAAAGCGAAGAATAAAGCGAAGAATAAAGTGATGGATAAAGCGAAGAATAAAGCGACGGATAAAGCGAAGAATAAAGCGACGGATAAAGCGAAGAATAAAGCGACGGATAAAGCGAAGAATAAAGCGACAGATAAAGCGAAGAATAAAGCGATGGATAAAACGAAGAATAAAGCGATGGATAAAACGAAGAATAAAGCGATGGATAAAACGAAGAATAAAGCGATGGATAAAACGAAGAATAAAGCGATGGATAAAATGAAGAATAAAGCGATGGATAAAGCGAAGAATAAAGCGATGGATAAAACGATGGATAAAGCGAAGAATAAAGCGAAGAATAAAGTGATGGATAAAGCGATGGATAAAGCGAAGAATAAAGCGACGGATAAAGCGAAGAATAAAGCGATGGATAAAGCGAAGAATAAAGCGATGGATAAAGCGAAGAATAAAGCGACGGATAAAGCGAAGAATAAAGTGATGGATAAAGCGATGGATAAAGCGAAGAATAAAGCGACGGATAAAGCGAAGAATAAAGTGATGGATAAAGCGATGGATAAAGCGAAGAATAAAGTGATGGATAAAGCGAAGAATAAAGCGATGGATAAAGCGAAGAATAAAGCGATGGATAAAGCGAAGAATAAAGCGATGGATAAAGCGAAGAATAAAGTGATGGATAAAGCGAAGAATAAAGCGATGGATAAAGCGAAGAATAAAGCGATGGATAAAGCGAAGAATAAAGTGATGGATAAAGCGAAGAATAAAGCGATGGATAAAGCGAAGAATAAAGCGATGGATAAAGCGAAGAATAAAGCGATGGATAAAGCGAAGAATAAAGCGATGGATAAAGCGAAGAATAAAGCGAAGAATAAAGCGACGGATAAATCGATGGATAAATCGATGGATAAAGCGACGGATAAAGCGACGGATAAAGCGACGGATAAAGCGACGGATAAAGCGAAGAATAAATCGATGGATAAAGCGACGGGTAAAGCGACGGGTAAAGCGACGGACTGATCTGGCCAAATCTTATTTCTGGTGATTGATGATTTTCCTTTTCCCTAAAAACATGGACTTGTCTCAAGATTTTCTAAAAGAATGTCGAATATGAAGGTCCACGAGAGCCGCGCGCGGTCACCGCATCTGAAAAATACCACGACCAAGATCCTAAAGGCCTCACTTTTGCAGCATTCGAACAAGTAGAGGCATTGGAGGGGAGGAGGCCGCGCCATGAGGAGGTCTCCGCTAGAATCGGGACGTAGCGCACTCCAACCAGGGGGGCGGACTGCTGAATCCGGGCGGCGTCCCCACCGACGGGAGACCCTGGTTTTTGTTGCAACATGATCCGATCTCCACTTGGAGGAGCCGCCACCCCAATCCCGACTTACTGAACCGTCACTTTGGAAAATATGAGGCAAGTCCATGTTTTTAGGGAAAAGGAAAATCATCAATTACCAGAAATAAGGTTTGGCCAGATCAGTCCGTCGCTTTATCCGTCGCTTTACCCGTCGTTTTATCCGTTGTTTTATCCGTCGCTTTATTCTTCACTTTATCCGTTGCTTTATTCGTCTATTTCACTTCTTTTTTTTTTCTTTTTTTTATCAAAACCGTTCATTTCTCGGTTGGACAGACGGACACAGAGGGAAGGACGCAAACGCAGATACAATAAAAGATACCATTTTGCCAAGAAACGCTTTGAAAACGCATATAAAACATCCGCGCGAGATCCGGCCGGTCCACAGCGCTATTCTATCGTCTGTTTTACACTCTGTGCTACGTGCTGGTCGATGAGGGATGGAGCAGATTGGCGCAGATGGAACAAAAAACATATTTGTCAAAAACACAATGAAAACGCATATAAAGCGCGAGAGCGTTTTCTTGCGGGTAACTAGGGGACGTTGCGATTGACGTCTCTTGTAGCTCCGAGGGCGTTTACTTTGCCTATAAATAAATGACATTAACACTATGACTGGCCATACACCGCCTGTCCAAAAAAAAAAGTCAGCGACTTTCACGCTGCGTTAGGTGCGGACCCGTCTGCGTAAGTCAAAAAAATGTCTAAGTGTAAGTCAAATGGATCCGTCCTGACTCCTGACTTACATTGAAAGTCAATGGGGGACGGAGCCGTTTAGTTGCACCATATTGTGTCAATGTAAACGGATCCGTCCGCATTGACTTACATTGTGTGTCAGGACGGATCCGTTTGGCTCCGCATCACCAGGCGGACACCAAAACGCTGTGTCCGCCTCCAGAGCGGAATGGAGCCAAACTGATGCATTCTGAGCGGATCCTTTTCCATCCAGAATGCATTGGGGCGGCAGTGATCCGTTTGGGGCCGCTTGTCAGAGGAGCCCTGAAACGGCAGTGTGGAAGTCGCCTTATGCGCCTCCTAATGGGTAATTACTGAACGGCTGCAACAAGCTATTTAACCCCGACTGGTGCAATGAACTGCTTCTCATTTCTTAAACAACCATGTGGAAAGCCACGTCTCGTGGTCGTGGAAGAGATGTCAGTCTGAGAAGGGTCAGATCACTGGCATCAAGCAGAGAAACATCTAAGGAGATTGCAGAAACTACTAACATTGGGTTAACAACTGTCCAACGCATTATTATAAACTGGAAGGATAGTCGGGACCCATCGTATTCGAGGAAGAAATGCGGCGGGAAAAAATCCTGAATGATGGTGATCGGCGATCACTTAAACGTTTGAAATCAAATCGAAGAAAAACAACAGTAGAACTCAGGGCTATGTTTAATAGTGAAAGTAATAGAACTCAGGGCTATGTTTAATAGTGAAAGTAACAGAACTCAGGGCTATGTTTAATAGTGAAAGTAAGAGCATTTCCACACGCACAATGCGAAGGGAACTCAAGGGACTGGGACTGAACAGCTGTGTCGCCGTAAGGAAACCACTAATCAGTGAGGAAACCAGAAAAAAGGCTTCAATTTACTCGGGAGCCTAAAGATTGGACTCTGGAGCAATGGAAGAAGGTGATGTGGTCTGATGGGTCCAGATTTACAATGTTCCAGAGTGATGGGCGCATCAGGATAAGGAGAGAGGCAGATGAAGTGATACCCCCATCATGCCTAGTGCCTCCTGTACCAGCCTGTGGGGGCAGTGCTATGATCTGGGGTCCTGCAGTTGGTCAGGTCTAGGTTCAGCATCAGTATGTGCTCCAAGAATGAGGTCAGCGACCACCTGAACTACTGAAGGACCAGGTTATTACATCAATGGATTTGTTCTTCTCTGATGGTACAGGCATATTCCAAGATGACAATGCCAGGATTCATCGGCTCAGATTGTGAAAGAGCGGTTCAGGGAGCAGGAGACATCATTGCCACACATGGATCGGCCACCGCAGAGTCCAGACCTTAACCCCATGGAGAATCTCTGGGATGTGCTGGAGAAGGCTTTGCGGTCAGACTCTACCATCAACAATGCAAGATCTTGGTGAGAAATTACTGCAGCACTGGATGGAAATAAATCATTGAGACATTGCAGAAGCTTATCGGAACAACGCCGCAGCGAATGCGTGCCGGAACCACAGCTGAAGGCTTTTTTTTGGTGGCAACGTTTTTTTGGACAGGCAGTGTATTTAAACTGATTATTACGGTTCCAGTACGGATTTTTGTGAAGACCAGTCTGTCTAATAGGGTATATAAATGGCGGAGCAGGCGACCACTGACGAGGAGGACGTGTACACGCCGACGCGCGTCCGGTAGGCAGTATACCTGCTCATTCCAATCTTTATCATCTGGACCGAGATACCCCTCCGCCCTGTGGAAGTAGATAACAGGAGGATTGCCGAATTGAATACCTAATCTCCCCACCGACGCCTTACCAAATCGGTGGTGGGACCGAAAGAGTAAAGCCTCTTTCAGACGGGAGTTGCGGGAAAATGTGCGGGTGCGTTGCGGGAACACCCGCGATTTTTCTGTGAGAGTGCAAAACATTGTAATGCGCTTTCCATTCGCGTGAGAAAAATCGCGCATGTTTGGTACTTCACAGAAGTTCGGGCTTGGGTTCGGTGTCCTGTAGATTGTATTATTTTCCCTTATAACATGGTTACAAGGGGAAATAATAGCATTCTGAGTACATAGTACAATAGCGCTGGAGGGGTTAAAAAAATAATAATAATGTAACTCTCCTTAGTCCACTTGCTCGCGTAGCCGGCATCTCCTTCTGTCTTCATCTTAGCTTTGTGTAGCAACAGGACCTGTGGTGGCGTCACTCTGGTCATCACATGATCCATCACCATGGTGAAAGATCATGTGATGGATCATGTGATGACTGTGACGTCACCACAGGTCCTGTTCCTCCACAGAGCTAAGATCAAGACAGAAGAAGATGCCGGCTGCGCGAGCAAGTGGACTAAGGAGAGTTGCATTATTATTATAATTTTTTTAACCCCTCCAGCGCTGTTTTACTCTGCATCCTGTAATCAGAATGCTATTATTTTCCCTTATAACCATGCTATAAGGGAAAATAATAATGATCGGGTCTCCATCCCGATCGTCTCCTAGCAACTGTGCCTGAAAATCGCACCGTATCCGCACTTGCTTGCAGATGCTTGTGATTTTCACGCAACCCCATTCACTTTTCTGGGGCCTGCGTTATGTGAAAAACGCACAAAGAGGAGCTTGCTGCGATTTTCACGCAACGCACAAGTGATGCGTGAAAATCACCGCTCATGTGAACAGCCCCATAGAAATGAATGGGTCCGGATTCAGTGCGGGTGCAATGCGTTCACCTCACGAATCGCATCCGCGCGGAATACTCGCCCGTGTGAAAGGGGCCTAAAGCCGGCACATGTAAGAGACGCCAAGCTCCGAGACCTCGAGCCACGTGACACGCCGAGCGTAGACCTCTGGCAGAATCCGGAGACAAGGTATTGCATTCAGCGCTGTCTGCAGGAGACGGTAAAACGAACTGCATCACTGACCGCCACGTGGGACGCCACGGTGGAGCGGCGATTAGAAATGTTACCTAGCGATGAACATTTAGCGGTGCGGTACATGGCTACAGACCTCTGACGTACCGCCAGACCGCCACTGATGAAACCGGACCGATATCAAGCAGTCATTCAGTCATTTCAGAGCCAACAACCACGATTAACCCTCGAGGATACTGACTGCATTGGGCACGAGCTGTGCAGACTCTGTGAATAATACCGCACTATCCTCGCAGTGACAACTGGTGAACTGACCCCCCAAAGTCACGTGGAGTAAGTGATCCAACCCAGTGACCCTTTATAGAAGCTGTTCGACTGGGGGACGTATTACGGAGAGGACCGCCACATAGCGGACATTAGCCATCTTCTATCTGCATTTTCACGTTTTTTAAGATTTTTACAGACTGTCTGTACGGTATATCCAGAAGTGTGTGACATCATTGCTTTCTGGGTCGTTCCACTTGGCGAGTCACAGTTATCCCATATGGCAGTATGCTACGGAGGCTAGAGTACTGTGAGGGCGGTATGAGGCGGTGTTGGGTGCGCTCTCAATGCCACTATTATGTGAACGCTATAGTGGAGAATTCTGAGGTCGCTATATAAGAGGTTATGTGGCAGGGCTATTTGGGAATTTAATGGTAGGATTATATGGCGGTATTATTTAGATACTGTGAGAAATTATTTAGGAAACATATGGAAGTATTTGGTCAGTGAGTAGCATTATTGTGTGAGCATTTCGTGAATGTATCATTTTGCATTACATGGTAGCATTATTTGTACACATAATATCGGGTTTATCTTAGCAGTGAAGGGCAGTTATGTAGGCGCTCCATGGCAGTAGCTTTATATGCTGTATGGCGGTATTATTTAGTGTTGTACACTGGTGTTTGGGTAAAAATGACGTATATATCTGTGCGTTATACAGAAATAGGAGATGCAGGGGTGATTTACATTGGAAAACCGTTCCTAGATGGGAGGTAGGTGGGCGGTAGATGGGAGGTAGCCGAGAGGTAGATGGCAATTAGAAAGGAGGTAGATAGGAGGAACATGGGGGGGGGGGGGGGCAGATGGAGGGTAGTGGATAGCAGATGGTAAACAGAAGGGAAGGAAATATGCAGTGGATGGGAGGCAGATGGCCGGTAGATGCGCAGTGGATGGGAGGCAGATGGCCGGTAGATGCGCAGTGGATGGGAGGCAGATGGCCGGTAGATGCGCAGTGGATGGGAGGCAGATGGCCGGTAGATGCGCAGTGGATGGGAGGCAGATGGCCGGTAGATGCGCAGTGGATGGGAGGCAGATGGCCGGTAGATGCGCAGTGGATGGGAGGCAGATGGCCGGTAGATGCGCAGTGGATGGGAGGCAGATGGCCGGTAGATGCGCAGTGGATGGGAGGCAGATGGCCGTAGATGCGCAAGTGGATGGGAGGCAGATGGCCGGTAGATGCGCAGTGGATGGGAGGCAGATGGCCGGTAGATGCGCAGTGGATGGGAGGCAGATGGCCGGTAGATGCTGCAGTGGATGGGAGGCAGATGGCCGGTAGATACGCAGTGGATGGGAGGCAGATGGCCGGTAGATGCTGCAGTGGATGGGAGGCAGATGGCCGGTAGATTGCGCAGTGGATGGGAGGCAGATGGCCGGTAGATGCGCAGTGGATGGGAGGCAGATGGCCGGTAGATGCGCAGTGGATGGGAGGCAGATGGCCGGTAGATGCGCAGTGGATGGGAGGCAGATGGCCGGTAGATGCGCAGTGGATGGGAGGCAGATGGCCGGTAGATGCGCAGTGGATGGGAGGCAGATGGCCGGTAGATGCGCAGTGGATGGGAGGCAGATGGCCGGTAGATGCGCAGTGGATGGGAGGCAGATGGCCGGTAGATACGCAGTGGATGGGAGGCAGATGGCCGGTAGATGTGCAGTGGATGGGAGGCAGATGGCCGGTAGATACGCAGTGGATGGGAGGCAGATGGCCGGTAGATGTGCAGTGGATGGGAGGCAGATGGCCGGTAGATGCGCAGTGGATGGGAGGCAGATGGCCGGTAGATGCGCAGTGGATGGGAGGCAGATGGCCGGTAGATGCGCAGTGGATGGGAGGCAGATGGCCGGTAGATGCGCAGTGGATGGGAGGCAGATGGCCGGTAGATGGGAGGTAGACGGCGGTAGATGGGAGGTAGACGGCGGTAGATGGGAGGTAGACGGCGGTAGATGGGAGGTATATGGCGGTAGATGGGAGGTAGATGGCGGTAGATGGGAGGTAGACGGCGGTAGATGGGAGGTAGACGGCGGTAGATGGGAGGTAGACGGCGGTAGATGGGAGGTATATGGCGGTAGATGGGAGGTATATGGCGGTAGATGGGAGGTAGACGGCGGGTGATGGGAGGTATATGGCGGTAGATGGGAGGTATATGGCGGTAGATGGGAGGTAGAGGGCGGTAGATGGGAGGTAGAGGGCGGGTGATGGGAGGTAGAGGGCGGGTGATGGGAGGTAGAGGGCGGGTGATGGGAGGTAGAGGGCGGAAGATGGGAGGTAGACAGAGGCAGATGGCGGAAGATGGGAGGTAGACAGAGGTAGATGGCGGTTGATGGGAGGTAGAGGGCGGGTGATAGGAGGTAGACTGAGGTAGATGGGAGGTAGACGGCGGGTGATGGGAGGTAGACGGCGGGTGATGGGAGGTAGATGGGAGGTAGACGGCGGGTGATGGGAGGTAGACGGCGGGTGATGGGAGGTAGACGGCGGAAGATGGGAGGTAGACAGAGGTAGATGGCGGAAGATGGGAGGTAGACGGAGGTAGATGGCGGTTGATGGGAGGTAGACTGAGGTAGATGGGAGGTAGACGGCGGGTGATGGGAGGTAGAGGGCGGTAGATGGGAGGTAGACGGCGGGTGATGGGAGGTAGAGGGCGGTAGATGGGAGGTAGACGGCGGGTGATGGGAGGTAGACGGCGGTAGATGGGAGGTAGACGGCGGGTGATGGGAGGTAGATGGGAGGTAGACGGCGGGTGATGGGAGGTATATGGCGGTAGATGGGAGGTAGACGGCGGTAGATGGGAGGTATATGGCGGTAGATGGGAGGTAGACGGCGGGTGATGGGAGGTAGACGGCGGGTGATGGGAGGTAGACGGCGGGTGATGGGAGGTAGACGGCGGTAGATGGGAGGTAGACGGCGGTAGATGGGAGGTAGACGGCGGGTGATGGGAGGTAGATGGGAGGTAGACGGCGGGTGATGGGAGGTAGATGGGAGGTAGACGGCGGGTGATGGGAGGTAGACGGCGGTTGATGGGAGGTAGACGGCGGTTGATGGGAGGTAGACGGCGGTTGATGGGAGGTAGACGGCGGTTGATGGGAGGTAGACGGCGGTTGATGGGAGGTAGACGGCGGTAGATGGGAGGTAGACGGCGGGTGATGGGAGGTAGATGGGAGGTAGACGGCGGGTGATGGGAGGTAGACGGCGGGTGATGGGAGGTAGAGGGCGGGTGATGGGAGGTAGAGGGCGGGTGATGGGAGGTAGAGGGCGGGTGATGGGAGGTAGAGGGCGGAAGATGGGAGGTAGACAGAGGCAGATGGCGGAAGATGGGAGGTAGACAGAGGTAGATGGCGGTTGATGGGAGGTAGAGGGCGGGTGATAGGAGGTAGACTGAGGTAGATGGGAGGTAGACGGCGGGTGATGGGAGGTAGACGGCGGGTGATGGGAGGTAGATGGGAGGTAGACGGCGGGTGATGGGAGGTAGACGGCGGAAGATGGGAGGTAGACAGAGGTAGATGGCGGAAGATGGGAGGTAGACGGAGGTAGATGGGAGGTAGATGGCGGTTGATGGGAGGTAGAGGGCGGGTGATAGGAGGTAGACTGAGGTAGATGGGAGGTAGACGGCGGGTGATGGGAGGTAGAGGGCGGTAGATGGGAGGTAGACGGCGGGTGATGGGAGGTAGAGGGCGGTAGATGGGAGGTAGACGGCGGGTGATGGGAGGTAGACGGCGGTAGATGGGAGGTAGACGGCGGTAGATGGGAGGTAGACGGCGGGTGATGGGAGGTAGATGGGAGGTAGACGGCGGGTGATGGGAGGTATATGGCGGTAGATGGGAGGTAGACGGCGGTAGATGGGAGGTATATGGCGGTAGATGGGGAGGTAGACGGCGGTTGATGGGAGGTAGACGGCGGTTGATGGGAGGTAGACGGCGGTTGATGGGAGGTAGACGGCGGTTGATGGGAGGTAGACGGCGGTTGATGGGAGGTAGACGGCGGTGATGGGAGGTAGATGGGAGGTAGACGGCGGGTGATGGGAGGTAGATGGGAGGTAGACGGCGGGTGATGGGAGGTAGAGGGCGGGTGATGGGAGGTAGAGGGCGGGTGATGGGAGGTAGAGGGCGGTGATGGGAGGTAGAGGGCGGGTGATGGGAGGTAGACGGCGGAAGATGGGAGGTAGACAGAGGCAGATGGCGGAAGATGGGAGGTAGACAGAGGTAGATGGCGGAAGATGGGAGGTAGACAGAGGTAGATGGGAGGTAGATGGCGGTTGATGGAGGTAGAGGGCGGGTGATAGGGTAGACTGAGGTAGATGGGAGGTAGACGGCGGGATGGGAGGTAGAGGGCGGTAGATGGAGTAGACGGCGGTGATGGGAGGTAGACGGCGGTTGATGGGAGGTAGACGGCGGGTGATGGGAGGTATATGGCGGTAGATGGGAGGTATATGGCGGTAGATGGGAGGTAGACGGCGGGTGATGGGAGGTAGACGGCGGGTGATGGGAGGTAGACGGCGGTAGATGGGAGGTAGACGGCGGGTGATGGGAGGTAGACGGCGGGTGATGGGAGGTAGACGGCGGGTGATGGGAGGTAGACGGCGGGAGATGGGAGGTAGACGGCGGGTGATGGGAGGTAGACGGCGGGTGATGGAGGTAGACGGCGGAAGATGGGAGGTAGACGGCGGTAGATGGGAGGTAGACGGCGGTAGATGGGAGGTAGACGGCGGTAGATGGGAGGTAGACGGCGGGTGATGGGAGGTAGACGGCGGGTGATGGGAGGTAGACGGCGGGTGATGGGAGGTAGACGGCGGGTGATGGGAGGTAGACGGCGGGTGATGGGAGGTAGACGGCGGGTGATGGGAGGTAGACGGCGGGTGATGGGAGGTAGACGGCGGGTGATGGGAGGTAGACGGCGGGTGATGGGAGGTAGACGGCGGTAGCAGTTGATGAAGTTGGTCATTTTTCAGGGCTCCTTTGGAAAACGAAAGGATAAATCTAATTGGCAAATAAACCCGTTTCCTTTCCACCAGAGTTTTGATAAATCTCCCCGAGTACAGACACAGGATACACACTGTATACACTATATACACACTGTATATATACACACACACACTATACATACACTATACACACTGTATACACTATATATACACACTATACACACTGTATATATACACACACTATACACACTGTATACACTATATACACACACTATACATACACACTATACACACTGTATACATTATATATATATATATATACACACACTATACATACACACTATACACACTGTATACACTATACATACACACTATACACACTGTATACACTATATACACACACTATACATACACTATACACACTGTATACATTATATATATATATATATATACACACACTATACATACACACTATACACACTGTATACACTATATATACACACTATACATACACACTATACACACTGTATACCTATACATACACACTATACACACTGTATACCTATATACACACACTATACATACACTATACACACTGTATACTTTATATATATATATATATATACACACACTATACATACACACTATACACACTGTATACACTATATATACACACTATACATACACACTATACACACTGTATACACTATACATACACTATACATACACTATACACACTGTATACATTATATATATATATATACACACACAACACTATACATACACACTATACACACTGTATACACTATATATACACACTATACATACACACTATACACACTGTATACACTATATACACACACTATACACACTGTATACATTATATATATATACATACACTATACACACAGTACACACACTATATGTACACACACTATATACACACACTATACACACTGTATACATTATATATATATATATATATATATACATACACTATACACACACTATATACACAGTACACACACTATATACACAGTACACACACTATATGTACACACACTATATACACAGTACACACACTATATGTACACACACACTATATACACAGTACACACACTATATACACACTATATGTACACACACTATATACACAGTACACACACTATATGTACACACACACTATATACACAGTACACACACTATACACACACTATATGTACACACACTATATACACAGTACACACACTATATACACAGTACACACACTATATGTACACACACTATATACACAGTACACACTATATGTACACACACTATATACACAGTACACACACTATATACACAGTACACACACTATATGTACACACACTATATACACAGTACACACTATATGTACACACACTATATGTACACACACTATATGTACACACACTATATACACAGTACACACTATATGTACACACACTATATACACAGTACACACTATATGTACACACACTATATACACAGTACACACACTATATACACAGTACACACACTATATGTACACACACTATATACACAGTACACACTATATGTACACACACTATATGTACACACACTATATACACAGTACACACACTATATGTACACACACTATATACACAGTACACACTATATGTACACACACTATATGTACACACACTATATACACAGTACACACTATATGTACACACACTATATGTACACACACTATATACACAGTACACACTATATGTACACACACTATATACACAGTACACACTATATGTACACACTATATACACAGTACACACACTATATACACAGTACACACACTATATACACAGTACACACACTATATGTACACACACACTATATACACAGTACACACACTATATGTACACACACTATATACACAGTACACACACTATATACACGTACAACACACTATATGTACACACACTATATACACAGTACACACACTATATACACAGTACACACACTATATGTACACACACTATATACACAGTACACACACTATATGTACACACACTATATGTACACACACTATATACACAGTACACACTATATGTACACACACTATATACACAGTACACACACTATATACACAGTACACACACTATATACACAGTACACACCCACTATAGTACACACTATATACACAGTACACACACTATATGTACACACACTATATACACAGTACACAACTATATACACAGTACACACACTATAACACAGTACACACACTATATGTACACACACTATACACAGTACACACACTATATTACACACACTATATACACAGTACACACACTATATACACAGTACACACACTATATACACAGTACACACACTATATGTACACACACTATATACACAGTACACACACTATATGTACACACACTATATACACAGTACACACACTATATACACAGTACACACACTATATACACAGTACACACACTATACACAGTACACACACTATATGTAACACACACACTTATACACAGTACACACACTATATACACAGTACACACACTATATACACAGTACACACACTATATACACAGTAAACACACTATATGTACCACACTATATACACAGTACACACACTATATGTACACACACTATATACACAGTACACACACTATATACACAGTACACACACTATATACACAGTACACACACTATATGTACACACACTATATACACAGTACACACACTATATACACAGTACACACACTATATACACAGTACACACACTATCTGTATATACACAGTACACACACTATCTGTATATACACAGTACACACACTATCTGTATATACACAGTACACACACTATCTGTATATACACAGTACACACACTATCTGTATATACACAGTACACACACTATCTGTATATACACAGTACACACACTATCTGTATATACACAGTACACACACTATCTGCTCACCCCCTGCCATGTTGCGGGCAGACCCCAGTCTCTCACCTCCGGGCTCCATGCTGCCGCCATCTGCTTCCGCAGGCCCCTCACACACACGATGTGCACAGGAGAAGCTGAGAGGAGGCCATTAATACGCCCAGGAGCCGGAGGCCATCACCGCGGGGACACGGGCAGAGGCTCCAGACACCCCAAAACCGGGCCCCGGGGCCGCTCCGCACCTGCCACAATGGAGACGTCCGCCTGACTGCAGTCTCCGGGACCACCACTAGATGTCAGCACCGCAGCAGCCGAGTCCGAGAGCGGCATCAGCCAGGGCAGGATCAGATACAGCATCACCCAGGGTAGGATCGGATACAGCATCACCCAGGGTAGGATCGGATACAGCATCAGCCAGGGTAGGATCGGATACAGCATCACCCAGGGTAGGATCGGATACAGCATCACCCAGGGTAGGATCGGATACAGCATCAGCCAGGGTAGGATCGGATACAGCATCACCCAGGGTAGGATCGGATACAGCATCACCCAGGGTAGGATCAGATACAGCATCACCCAGGGTAGGATCGGATACAGTATTACCCAGGGTAGGATCGGATACAGCATCACCCAGGGTAGGATCGGATACAGCATCAGCCAGGGTAGGATCGGATACAACATCACCCAGGGCAGGATCGGATACGGCATCAGCCAGGGCAGGATCGGATACGGCATCAGCCAGGGCAGGATCGGATACGGCATCAGCCAGGGCAGGATCGGATACGGCATCACCCAGGGCAGGATCGGATACGGCATCACCCAGGGCAGGATCGGATACGGCATCACCCAGGGCAGGATCGGATACGGCATCACCCAGGGTAGGATCGGATACGGCATCACCCAGGGCAGGATCGGATACGGCATCAGCCAGGGCAGGATCGGATACAGCATCAGCCAGGGCAGGATCGGATACAGCATCAGCCAGGGCAGGATCGGATACAGCATCAGCCAGGGCAGGATCGGATACAGCATCAGCCAGGGCAGGATCGGATACAGCATCACCAAGGGTAGGATCGGATACAGCATCACCCAGGGTAGGATCAGATACAGCATCACCCAGGATAGGATCAGATACAGCATCACCCAGGATAGGATCAGATACAGCATCACCCAGGATAGGATCAGATACAGCATCACCCAGGGTAGGATCAGATACAGCATCACCCAGGGTAGGATCAGATACAGCATCACCCAGGATAGGATCAGATACAGCATCACCCAGGATAGGATCAGATACAGCATCACCCAGGGTAGGATCAGGTACAGCATCACCCAGGATAGGATCAGATACAGCATCACCCAGGATAGGATCAGATACAGCATCACCCAGGGTAGGATCAGGTACAGCATCACCCAGACGTCCGGACGTAACCGATGACAAGATAGTTGAAATCGTAGGAGTCGATAGCTTCAAGTCTGAGCGCAGAGGATATGGGGAAATACTCGAGTAATGGAGAAAAATTCAAAGTCCCGGAGCGTGCGCTTTGAACCTAGGTACGCAACCAGCAGTGAGTCTATCTCCCGACGCATGCGCACAAACCCCCCATAGGTTCACATGTACATTTTCAAACACCAGACGCAAGCGCAGAGCCCACCCTGGAAGAATGTGACTGGCCGTTAGTGGACATCAATCAACATGAGAGTGCAATGCGATAGGTGGCTTCTAAATGAGACCCACCCCTCTGACATAAAGAGCGCAGACAGGAAGCACTCGTGTTGAGAGTAGCTCCATCCCCCTGAAGACGCCGCGGTTGCGGTGAAACATGTCGGGGGAGCTGTGTCGGTAACATTTTAATAAGAATGGAAGGGCTGAGGAAGGACTAGGGAGAGGCGATCTGCAGACGCCGACCCTGCGTGAGGGCCCGATCAGAAGTATACAAGTAATATAGTAACTGTGAGACTGTCAGTGAGGGACAATGTAATAGAGACATAGCCGAGGACGCAACATTGTTACCAAGTGCCGGTGTGCCTGGTGTCAGCGACACCTACAGGCCCTGAAGTGTCATTACACAGACTGACTATAGAGAAGTCCACATATGATGTCTGAGAGAATGTCCTCCTGATTAACCAGCAAACACGGACACTGAGCCCACAGCTCCAAGCCCTCCATATACATTTTACAGAGTGTGTGTTTGTGTGTTAAATATAGAATTTAATAAAAGGAAAATAAAAGTTATATTTTAATATAAGACCAGAAACAGGAAATTATAGTCAGCAGACTATTGGGATATTGATTGGACCTCCTGGGTTTAGTGGGTCATCTGAAATAGTGCAGGGTAGGATCGGATACAGTATCACCCAGGGTAGGATCGGATACAGTATCACCCAGGGTAGGATCGGATACAGTATCACCCAGGGTAGGATCGGATACAGCATCACCCAGGGTAGGATCGGATACAGTATCACCCAGGGTAGGATCGGATACAGTATCACCCAGGGTAGGATCGGATACAGTATCACCCAGGGTAGGATCGGATACAGTATCACCCAGGGTAGGATCGGATACAGTATCACCCAGGGTAGGATCGGATACAGCATCACCCAGGGTAGGATCGGATACAGCATCACCCAGGGTAGGATCGGATACAGCATCACCCAGGGTAGGATCGGATACAGCATCACCCAGGGTAGGATCGGATACAGCATCACCCAGGGTAGGATCGGATACAGCATCACCCAGGGTAGGATCGGATACAGCATCACCCAGGGTAGGATCGGATACAGCATCACCCAGGGTAGGATCGGATACAGCATCACCCAGGGTAGGATCGGATACAGCATCACCCAGGGTAGGATCGGATACAGCATCACCCAGGGTAGGATCGGATACAGTATCACCCAGGGTAGGATCGGATACAGCATCACCCAGGGTAGGATACGCATCACCAGGGTAGATTCAGTATCACCCAGGGTAGGATCGGATACAGTATCACCCAGGGTAGGATCGGATACAGTATCACCCAGGGTAGGATCGGATACAGTATCACCCAGGGTAGGATCGGATACAGTATCACCCAGGGTAGGATCGGATACAGTATCACCCAGGGTAGGATCGGATACAGTATCACCCAGGGTAGGATCGGATACAGTATCACCCAGGGTAGGATCGGATACAGTATCACCCAGGGTAGGATCGGATACAGTATCACCCAGGGTAGGATCAGATACAGTATCACCCAGGATAGGATCAGATACAGTATCACACAGGGTAGGATCAGATACAGCATCACCCAGGGCAGGATCGGATACTGCATCACCCAGGGTAGGATCAGATACAGTATCACACAGGGTAGGATCAGATACAGTATCACCCAGGGTAGGATCGGATACAGTATCACCCAGGGTAGGATCGGATTCAGTATCACCCAGGGTAGGATCGGATACAGTATCACCCAGGGTAGGATCGGATACAGTATCACCCAGGGTAGGATCGGATACAGTATCACCCAGGGTAGGATCGGATACAGTATCACCCAGGGTAGGATCGGATACAGTATCACCCAGGGTAGGATCAGATACAGTATCACCCAGGGTAGGATCAGATACAGTATCACCCAGGGTAGGATCGGATACAGTATTACCCAGGGTAGGATCAGATACAGTATCACCCAGGATAGGATCAGATACAGTATCACACAGGGTAGGATCAGATACAGCATCACCCAGGGCAGGATCGGATACTGCATCACCCAGGGCAGGATCGGATACTGCATCACCCAGGGTAGGATCAGATACAGTATCACACAGGGTAGGATCAGATACAGCATCACCCAGGGCAGGATCGGATACTGCATCACCCAGGGTAGGATCAGATACAGTATCACCCAGGATAGGATCAGATACAGTATCACACAGGGTAGGATCAGATACAGCATCACCCAGGGCAGGATCGGATACAGCATCACCCAGGGCAGGATCGGATACTGCATCACCCAGGGTAGGATCAGATACAGTATCACACAGGGTAGGATCAGATACAGCATCACCCAGGGCAGGATCGGATACTGCATCACCCAGGGTAGGATCAGATACAGTAGCCTGACACATCAATTTCTTTTCACAGAAAAACGTTGCCTATTTTTAAGGACTGTTGAGAAATTTCTGGACTTTGGCAACCCTGCTTCTGACAGATATCACCCACCGCACTGAGCCCTCCTGAGGGGATGTCACCGGCCGCATACAGCCCATGCCGTACTGAGCCCTCCTGGGGGGATATCACCTGCACTAAGCTCTCGTGGGGGGGGGGGGGGATATCACCCACCGCACTGAGCCCTCCTGGGGGATATCCCCTCCTGCACTGAGCTCTCCTGGGGGGATATCACCTGCACTAAGCTCTCATGGAGGAAGGATATCACCCACCGCACTGAGCCCTCCTGGGGTGGTATCCCCTCCTACACTGAGCTCTTCTGGGGGGCCCTGGGCAGGACCCAGGGCAGGATCGGATACTGCATCACCCAGGGTAGGATCAGATACAGTATCACACAGGGTAGGATCAGATACAGCATCACCCAGGGTAGGATCAGATACAGCATCACCCAGGGTAGGATCAGATACAGCATCACCCAGGGTAGGATCAGATACAGCATCACCCAGGGTAGGATCAGATACAGCATCACCCAGGGTAGGATCAGATACTGCATCACCCAGGGTAGGATCAGATACAGCATCACCCAGGGCAGGATCGGATACTGCATCACCCAGGGCAGGATCGGATACTGCATCACCCAGGGTAGGATCAGATACAGTATCACACAGGGTAGGATCAGATACTGCATCACCCAGGGTAGGATCAGATACAGTAGCCTGACACATCAATTTCTTTTCACAGAAAAACGTTGCCTATTTTTAAGGACTGTTGAGAAATTTCTGGACTTTGGCAACCCTGCTTCTGACAGATATCACCCACCGCACTGAGCCCTCCTGAGGGGATGTCACCGGCCGCATACAGCCCATGCCGTACTGAGCCCTCCTGGGGGGATATCACCTGCACTAAGCTCTCGTGGGGGGGGGGGGGGGGATATCACCCACCGCACTGAGCCCTCCTGGGGGATATCCCCTCCTGCACTGAGCTCTCCTGGGGGGATATCACCTGCACTAAGCTCTCATGGAGGAAGGATATCACCCACCGCACTGAGCCCTCCTGGGGTGGTATCCCCTCCTACACTGAGCTCTAATGAGGGGATATCCCCTCCTGCACTAAGCTCACCTGAGGGGATATCCCCTCCTGCACTGAGCTCTAATGAGAGGATATCCCCCCCTGCACTGAGCCATCCTGGGGAGATATCAATTTCTCCACTGAGCTCTCCTGGGGGGGTATCACCTCCTGCACTGAGCTCTCCTGAGGGGATATCCTTTCCTGCACTGAGCTCTCCTGGGAGGGATATCACCTCCTGCACTGAGCTCTCCTGGGGGCATATCACCTCCTGCACTGAACTCTCCTGGGGGGATATCCCCTCCTGCACTGAACTCTCCTGGGGGGATATCCCCTCCTGCACTGAGCTCACCTGAGGGGATATCCCCTCCTGCACTGAGCTCTCCTGGGGGGATATCCCCTCCTGCACTGAGCTCTCCTGGGGGGAAATCCCCTCCTGCACTGAGCTCACCTGAGGGGATATCCCCTCCTGCACTAAGCTCTCCTGGGGGGATATCACCTCCTGCACTGAGCTCTAATGGGAGGATATCCCCTCCTGCACTGAGTCCTCCTGGGGGGGGATATCCCCTCCTGCACTGAGTTCTCCTAGGGGGGATATCACCTCCTGCACCGAGCTCTCCTGAGGGGATATCACCTCCTGCACTGAGCTCTCCTGGGGGGATATCCCCAACTGCACTAAGCTCTCCTGGAGGATATCCCCTCCTGCACTGAGCTCTCATGGGGGGATATCCCCTCCTGCACTGAGCTCTGCTGGGGAGATATCCCCTCCCGCACTGAGCTCTCCTGGGGGGATATCCCGTCCTGCACTGAGCTCTCCTGGGGGGATATCCCCTCCTGCACTGAGCTCTAATGAGGGGATATCACCTCCCGCACTGAGCCCTCCTGGGGGAGGGATATCACCTCCTACACTGAGCCCTCCTGGGGGGGGGGGGGGGGGGAATATCTCCTCCTGCACTGAGCTCTCCTGGGAGGGATATCACCTCCTGCACTGAGCTCTCCTGGGGGGATATCCCCTCCTGCACTGAGCTCACCTGAGGGGATATCCCCTCCTGCACTGAGCTCCCTTCGGGGGATATCACCTCCTGCACTGAGCTCACCGAGCCCTCGCGAGCGGATCTCACCCGTCACCGAGCCCTCCCGAGGGAATTCCACCCGCCACAAGCCCTCTAGAGCGGATCTCGCCCACAACCAAGCCCCCCCCCGAGGGAATGCCGCCCAAGAGCATGTCACCCGCCACGAGCCATCCCGAGGGAATTCCGCCCACCAGCGAGCCCTCCCAAGGAGTTGTCGCATGCCACTGAGCCCTCCCAAGGAGATCTTGTCCGTCATCGAGCCCTCACAAAAGGATGTCGTCCGCATCTGAGCCCTCCTGAGGTGAAATTGCCTGTCACTGAGCCCTCCCGAGGGGATGTCACCACCACCGAGCCCTCCCGAGGAAATGGCGCCTGCCACCGAAAAGTCCCGAAGAAATATTGCCCTCCAGAGAAGATGTCACCCACCACAGAGCCCTCCAGAGAAGATGTCACCCACAACCGAGCCCTCCCGAGGGGATGTCGCCTGCCATAAGCCCTCCCGAAAGGATGTCACCCACCGCTGAGCTCTCACAAAACTACCGCTAGCCTGACACATCAATTTTTTTTCACAGAAAAACGTTGCCTATTTTTAAGGACTGTTGAGACATTTCTGGACTTTGGCAACCCTGCATCTGACGGATATCACCCACCGCACTGAGCCCTCCTGAGGGGATGTCACCGGCCGCATACAGCCCATGCCGTACTGAGCTCTCCTGGGGGGATATCACATCTTGCACTGAGCTCTCCTGGGGGGATATCTCCTCCTGCACTGAGCTCTAATGAGGGGATATTACCTCCTGCACTGAGCCCTCCTTGGGGGATATCACATCCTGCACTGAGCTCTAATGAGGGGATATCACCTCCTGCACTGAGCTCTCCTGGGGGGATATCACCTCCTGAAGAGATGTCACCGACCGCATACAGCCCATGCCGTACTGAGCTCTCCTGGGGGGGGGGGGGGGGGGGGGTGATCCCTCCTGAGCCCTCCTGGGGGGATATCACCTCCTGCACTGAGCTCTCCTGGGGGGATATCACCTCCTGCACTGAGCCCTCCTGGGGGGATATCCTTTCCTGCACTGAGCTCTCCTGGGGGGATATCACCTCCTGCACTGAGCTCTCCTGGGGGGGATGTGGCGAAACCAACCTCGCCACTGGGTTTTGGAGAGGCCTGTTTAAACGCCTCTTGCCTCAGGATTATGGCCCATACTATCTTTTAAACCCCTGAACCTATTCCAGGGAATTTTGGATAGGTTTGTCCCCAAGTTATACTGTTTAAATTGATGTAAGTTATATGTATGGACAATGTAATCTCACAAAGTTCTAACAATTTATAATAAGTGTAACTTGTCAGCTTGGGAGGAATATGCTGGGTGTGGTTCTATTGTCCCATTGTGCCATTGTCCCATTGTGTGTTTAAATTGTGATGTCTGTCCTGTTGTCTCCACATGTGTATTGGCGATCTCCCTTTGTCCTGAGAGATAATTGGATTGCCCTCGGTTGTCTCCGGGACAGAGAGGAGGAAACCTTGATGCATTGTGGGGATGTGTTGTATCTGTTCTGTGTCGCAGTCTCCCTTCTGGTCCTCTAGGGGGCGTGAATGATTGGTTGCTGTACTTGCATTGTGTGTGTTGTAAGATATTGATTGGTTTGATTTCAAAACCCTGTGGGCAGTACTATGTTTGTTTTTTATGAATAATAGAGGCTGTACCTGAAGTACAGTCAGACCACTGCTTGACCCTCAACACGGAGCCTTGTCTCGTTATTGGGTGGATTCCCTGTATGCTGTTGGAGACTGATTGTAAGCCAGGAGTGTAAGCTGATTGTATGCTTTTCCTGTTCGTCTGCTAGCAGCTAT
The DNA here is from genome assembly GCF_014858855.1 of Bufo gargarizans. Classification (NCBI taxonomy): domain Eukaryota; kingdom Metazoa; phylum Chordata; class Amphibia; order Anura; family Bufonidae; genus Bufo; species Bufo gargarizans. Next base: position 1,869,987 of record NC_058084.1, read on the forward strand.
TCGCGAGGTTCCAGTTTGGAGTGCTATTTTGTATCCAGTTTGGGAGTTTGGTGTTCTGCAGTAGCTGTGCCTGTCTCTCAGAAAGGGGCATATCGCCTAAACGGATTTTAACCCCTTGTCTGCTGAAACGGTCCGTTACAGGGGATATCTCCTCATGCACTGAGCTCTCCTGGGGGGGATATCACCTCCTGCACTGAGCTCTCCTGGGGGGGATATCACCACCTGCACTGAGCTCTCCTGGGGGGATATCACCTCCTTCACTGAGCTCTCCTGGGGGGGATATCATCTCCTGCACTGAGCTCTCCTGGGGGGGATATCACCTCCTGCACTGAGCTCTCCTGGGGGGGATATCACCTCCTGCACTGAACTCACCTGGGGGGGATATCACCTCCTGCACTGAGCTCTCCTAGGGGGATATCACCTCCTGCACTGAGCCCTCCTGGGGGGATATCACCTCCTGCACTGAGCCCTCCTGGGGGGATATCACCTCCTGCATATTTACTCCCTTAATGACACCCGCCATACATGTCTGCTG